>NC_056737.1:1330161895-1330359395 GCF_019279795.1 Protopterus annectens
AAATTGTTCATTTCTTTCTATGGTGTATGTCAGTTATGCAAGTTTTTACAAGCCCTTTTAGGGCCTGAATCGCACTTCCCTCCTTTCCTCATTCCTTGAACACACGAGCACGATGCAAAACAACTTCTGCTGTTTACTTTTGGCTTCCTTAGTATCCAAGACCCCTTCTTCCCTGCACAGGCTTTGCTTAAGTCCAAACTCCCAATACAACACGCATGGACTATCTAAAATAATTTCAGCATATTCAGAAAGTCTTTCACAGGATGTTATTTAGCGACCGGACAAGGAACCACACGCAGGAGATACATTGATTTACCAGAGCATAACGAAGAGCTGGTAGCAGGAGAACTAGAGAGACAATCCTTGGTTGATACAGTAGTCACTAAGGACAGAAAATAAATTAAATAATTTCAAGTAAAAGAAATTTCAGAGAGATAATGACAATGACCTTGTAGTGCAGGTCATGGAAGACGACAATCAGAGTAAAACTCTTCAGCAGAAGAGGAACCCAATCTTACTTTTTAGAAGGATGTAAGTGGGATCCAAGGTTTCAAATTCAAAGTTGATAAGGGTACTGACTCCTTGAGAAAACATGAGCATACAGCACAGACAGAATAAGTCATACACGCCGTGCTGTATGTAATTAATACCACAGTAACCCACGGTAACGATCAAGATGAAAAAATGCTATCTTGTACAATACTACACTGATCACAGAGCAAAGTAAACATAAGAAATGTACTTAATATGCCTTAGTATTTCAGGTATTCTGAAAAGTATGAACTGTCGATTTACGGCAAGTGGCAGAATAGTATAATAACTCTTTTAGAGTCTGCAGTTTCTAAGACAAGGCATACCCAGTCTGTTGTATTGTACAATGGTCTACAGTATACGGACCAAAAGTTAAAAGGCTTGAACAGTCTTGATTGTTTATACATAGGTCCATGTTATACTCTGTCAGATACGGTCAGGTAAAGCATTATTTTAGATTTTGAAGAATATGATGTTAATGAACACTAGGCAGTAGCTGTGAGGATTGTTGTCTAAAAGTTTTGTAGCATAGAAATACTCCTCAGAAGGAAATTAGTGTCCCACCATAGGTTCATAGGTAGGTACTAGGCTATCGGCCTAAGTAAGCCTAGCCAACAACGTTCCCTGGCTTATGCCAACCCAAGAAAGTTAATTTCCTGTGCCCCTGTCGAGCAGAGCCACATAAGTGATCCCCGGGTTATATTTCCTATATCCCATCCACTCATCAAGATTTTAGAGTGCTAATGAGGAACTTTGCTTGACATAGATGGGTAGCCTGTTCCAGAGTATGGGAAGTCTCTGGGACAGGAATCTATCCCCCCAGCAAGTCCTGTTTATTGTGCTGACAAGGTTTAAGTCCCTAGAGCGTGTAGTTCAGAGGGATTGGTATTTCTTTAGGCGTAGCATGTCCAACAGCTCTGGGTTTGACATAGCTTTATATGTTGGGCAGAGATACCTCGGAGTAGGCGATATGCTACAGAGTAAAGCTGGAGTTTTTTGAGACTATCAGTTTAGGGCATCTGTTTGAGGCCAGAAATTCTCTTTGTGAGGTACTTCTGTGGCCTTTCCAGCTGCTGCAGATGTCTTGTGAGGTACATTCCAAAAGGGGCATTGTACTCTATAATATAACCAGCTTGTTTATTAATGGGAACAAGGTTAAAGAGTAAGTTATCGAGTTCATGTTCTTCATTGATAGATTGTGTTAATTGTCTGCTGGCTAGTGGGGGCTGGTTCTTTTGTGTTTTTGTAAAAAAAAAAAGTTGTTCTGGTATTTAAGCCCTAACTTTGATAGGGTTTCTGTCTATACACACTGAGCAGAGTGGGTAAGAGGTGTTGACTACAACTGTTAGCTGAGATATATAAGTATCCTGTTTTTTATTATTTATACAGATTATTGTTTCTAGCAAGTTATATATAGCACTTTTATTTGTTTGCAGTTTAAAGCATTCTGTATCTTTACAAATCTTTATCTGTTTAAAAACTTTCATTTTGTGGCTTTCTCTAGTGCTTACTGTCTGTAGGCTATTTTTTTTGTCCCCACGCTCCCTCCCAGTTGGTGTCTTGCTCTTATACTTGGTGGCTTTGCAGTTGCCCGCCCCTACTGTAAACCTGATCTGGGACACTCCTCCCAGTCTATTGTCATTAACTCATTCTACCTAATACAGAGAGAACATTAGATAAGGCCTTCTGTTTCTCCTTTTTCCCTTTCAAAAAAAAAAAATTTTTTTTGCCTGAATCTCCTTGTGTCCTGACTGTGCTTCTCAAACATTTTGGAAATATATTATATATTTCAGAGCATTTATCATAACTGTAATTGCCTTAATATTGCTACAACTCAAGTGCTGTAGGTTGCACTGCATCTAAAGTGTTTGTATGTTTTAGCTGCTTTTCTGCATATATAGACTTCTCTGTATATGTAGACTAGCTACTTATTCTGCTGTGTTACTTCCTCTTAAATCGTTTTTCAGTTGTGGACTTGCCTTGCTTCATTTAAAAAAGTTTTAAATTGCTAATTTTGTAGAGTTTTAATTGCATTTACTGTCTAGGACTACACACTCGTGTGTTAGCCTTTTTTTGTATTTATTTACTGAATTATTGCATTGTTTAGCCTGTTTCAACAACAAAAAAATACTATCTTGTTTGCTCGTTTCCCACCTTTTCTAGCCAGTCCATATCCCAGGCTTTGCTTGTCTCAGGACTTTATTTTCTGTGCTCAGAGCTATCCAGACCTTGCACTGGTAGAGGGAAGTCCTACTGCCTACCAGTAGGACTGGTGAGCATTGTACTGCCTATCTAACGCTAGAGGAGTGGTTTCCAGCTCTGAAATTGTAATTTTATTAGCCTTTTGGGCTGATTTCTATCCCTTTCAACTTTCTGGCTTAAAAATGCATGTGTTTGCATATTTTTCACATCGTGCAGCACTGCGAGGCTACAGTTAAACTATTCCAGGTGCCAGAAAGTGTGCTCTTCAAATTTTCCCTTAAAAGTAGCTGGTTTCTCAGTAGTAGCACTAAAATCTGAACCCCCTGTGACTAGCACTTGCTCTATAACCTGCTGGAAAGCACTAGGAAGCCTGAAACAGATACAAGCACTCAGCTCTCCTTGTCCATAAGGAGAAATTAATCATACGCACTAAACAGCAAAGTACCTTGCAAAGGGAAGGGAAAACAGCTCTTAAACTTTACATAAAAGCACCTAAACAGGCATGTCCAAGGGTCAGCTTCCGGTGATTTCTCCTGTCCACCTGGTGAATCTGGGCATACTGGGGCAATGCGACAACTGCCTCATGTACACAGACAATCCTCTCCTCCTACCACCCAACACTACAACCTGCGAGAGATGCACTTACATAGCCAAACTGGAAGCAAAGCTCTCTCCGGCCAAGATTGTGCTAGATAGTCAAGAGGAGAAGGTTAACACCTGCATCACACCTCAAGCAACTCATAGCCCTTCAAAACCCACACCATCAACACCCACACATAGCAACACTAAACCCACATATGCGGAGGCCCTTAACATTAACCTGCCCAAGCAACAAGGACCTCCGAAGCCGAAACGCAAACAAACACCAGTCACAACCAAAGTGACACATAGCTCACAACACCAGTGAGCCACCCAACAACAGCCCCTAAGGCAAGACAATGTACCCAACACTTTAGTCATAGGTGACTCTATAGTCAGGCACACTGATGTCCCACACACCAGACTGAACAAGGAGAAAATTACAATCAGCTGCCTGTCAGGTGCCAGGATCCACCACATAACGCATGCACTCAAGTCACTCCACAACAAGTACAAATATGACTCTGTCATTGTCCATGCTGGAGTGAATGACTTGAGATGTACCTCCCTGGACTACATGAAAACAGATATGGAAGAGCTCTTGGATCATGTGACCCAGGCAGGTATGACCCTAGCCCTGAGTAGCATCCTGCCTTCGCCAAGAATGATACCACAGTATAAGGACAAAATGATTGACTTCAACAATTGGCTAAGCTTCTGGTGTCATTCAAAGGGGATCCAGTATTTGTCTGCCTGGGAAGACATGATCGACAAACCACGATGCTTTGCTAGAGATGGTCTGCACCTGTCACCCCTGGGATTCAGGTTACTGGCTAAAGCTCTCTTGCCACCCCTATAGTGCCTTTTTAGGCAAGATTCAAAGGATAAAACCACCACTGTAACAGATAGAAGCAGGCAAAATCAGTAGGTAATGCTACTCAATGCTAGAAGTCTAAACCTCAAAATGCACTCTCTCGAGGCACTCCTAAAAATGGAGAACATCGATATCTGTGCAGTAACTGAGACCTAGTTCAAGGCTCCAGAGAGCACCCCTGCAATACCAGGTTACAATTCTTACTACACTTTTCGGCCACAAAACCAGGACCGAAACACTAAAGGTGGAGGAGTGTCCATATTCACCAAGGATATTCACACCTCCAGGCTAGTTGCCCAACACAATGCATCTGAAATTCTCCAGGTGCAACTAACACTAGGTAAGACTGCAATCCAAATTGTAGCTTGCTACAGATCCCCAACCATGCCCCAAGATTCTCACTACACCTTTCTAAACATACTGGAAAATATTAAGATACAACCAAACACCCTAATACTGGGTGATTTCAACTACCCTGTCATTAATTGGGAAAACTACTCAGGTACCAACTCTTTTCCCAACGGTTCTTGGAATTCATAAATTCCAACGCCCTGGATCAACTAATCCATTGTCCCACCAGGGGCTCCAATATCCTAGACCTGTTCATTACCAACATGGGAGATAGATGCTCCACACCAGTGGTCACCCCCTCATTGGTCAGGTCTGACCATAAGCAAATCACCCTTGACATCCACATCCCACCCCACCCCCACCCCCTAGTAAGGAAACCTCCTTAAACTTCTCCAAAGCCAACTTCAAGCTACTGAAGTCAGAAGTGACAAACTTCACAACACCCACGCAGACAGGATCTAGAAGTTCGACTGCAGAATCCTACACTAAGGCACTGTACGAGCACATCCACTCGTGCATGAATCGTGCCATCTCATATAGAACCAAAATGCTCTTCTCCAAAAAGAAGGAAGCCAATCTGGTGGTCCCCTGCTATAAACAAACTATACAACAGAAGGAAGAAACTGTTGCAAAAAAGAGGAAAATCCCAGGATGCAAAATACTTCCTCACCAGCCTCAGTAAGAACCTGAGATCCCTCATAAAATCCTCAAAAGCTAGTTACGAAAATAAAATTGCCAAAGATTCCAAAGACAACCACAAGGCATTCTATAGTTATGTCAAGAATCTAAATGGCAATGCTCAGATCTGCTCTGAGTTACAACAGAATGGCATTAAATATACTGATCCCAAGGATATTGCCAACATCTGGCAGATCAATTTAGTGCCAACTTCACCCCACTCTCACCCCCTAAAGGGCCCATCTCAATACCAAAAGATTGCCAAATTCCGATAATCACGGCCACACAGGTAGAAACCGCACTCTCCAAAGCATCCATGGAACCAGATGACATCCCAGGCTGTGTACTACATGAACTACAGAATGAACTGGCACCTCACCTAAGTGTCATGTTTAATTATAGCCTCACCTCAGGCTTCGTGCCCACTGAGTGGCGCACAGCTACAGTTATCCCACTCCACAAGGGAGGATCCACCTTGGATCCTGGGAACTACTGTCCCATCAGTCTGACAAGCCTGATTTGCAAGGGCATGGAACGCATTATCATGGAACTTATAAACAAAGGCATTGGCAACCTTCAAACACTGGACCCCACCCAGTTTGGGTTTGTGAAGGGCCGATCTTGTCTCCTGAATCTGATTGACTTCTTCGAATCAGTCTCCAGAGCTTTGGATGAGGGTAAGGCAGTCCACACAGCCTATCTGGACCTCGCCAAGGCCTTTGACACCATCCCCCACTCTGGAATCATAGATAAACTTACTAAGCTGGGCATAAATCCCTATGTCACTCGATGGGTTGCTAACTGGCTTACTGACAGAACCCAGACAGTAAAAGTAGCTGACTCCAAATCCAGCTCCAGACAAGTGACAAGTGGAGCACCTCAGGGTTCAGTCCTGGGACCACTCTTGTTTGGCATCTACTTCTCTGAAGTACAGGCCAACACTAAGGGACTCTGGCTAACAAAGTTTGCAGATGACTGCAAACTGGAAGCCATTATTGAATCCCCAAATGATGTGGATATTCTACAAAAGGGCCTTACAGAAACAGATGCCTGGTGCCAGAGCCATGGGCTCAAGCTTAATGCCAAAAAATGTATAGTTATCCCCTTTGGAAAAAAAACATGTACCCATGAATTACCACATAGGTGGCAGTACACTAAACATCGAAAGTGTGATGAGAGACTTGGGGACACAGGTGGACAGTGGTCTCACTTTTGATAACCACATTGCCACAGCAGTCAGGAAATCCTTCTATGTGGCACACCTCATCACTAAGGGCTTTTCATCCAGAAAAAAGGAGGTCATTGTCCCACTGAACTCATCCCTCATTAGACCCATTATAGAGTATAATGTCCCGTTTGGTATGTATCTCACAAGACATCTGCAACAGCTTGAAAGGCCACAGAAATACCTCACTAAAAGAATCACAGGTCTAAAGCAGATGCCATATACTGACCATCTAAAAAAAACTTCAGCTATACTCTGTGGCATATCATCTACTCAGAGGCGATCTCTGCTTAACATACAAGGCCATGTCAAACCCTGAGCTGTTGGACATGCTCCACTTAAAGAAATCCCAATCCCTCAGAGCCACACGCTCCAGGGATCTAAACCTTGTCATCACAATGAACAAAACATGCTGGAGGGATAGGTTCCTGACCCAGAGACTACCCATACTTTGGAATAGACTGCCCATACATATCAAGCAGAGCACCTCATTGGCCCTCTTCTAAAGGAACCTTGATGATTGGATGGGAGATAGGAAATTCACCCCGGGGATCATGTCAGTCGCCCTGCTAGACAGGGGCCTGGAGAAGTAAATATTGTGGGAAGAAATATCCAGGGAATTGTTATGGCTAAGCTTGCATAGGCCCTAGTACCAACCTATGAACCTATAAAATGAAGGTAATGTCAAGGGAATGCTGAAAAGGAATCCACAGAGACTTAAATCTCGTGACAGACATGCAAAAGAAGTGTGGGAAGATGAGCACAGAGAAGTGGTGGTGCCTGTTAAATTAATTATATTAATAATAATACTTGTATTTATTTACGGGGAAAGTGACTGGGCATGTAACCCCTTTTTTGTGGAGGTCTGGAGATAAAAGCTCCATTAATTACATAGTAATTAAATTTACAAGTAACAGAAAACAACATTTAGAAAAAAAGTACCTTATGAAGAATATGCAGCAAAACCCCTGACTTTTGTTTCCTATGGAAGAAATGGAGGGACGTACCGAAAGACCTAGAAGGCAGATATTCAAGACAGTTATGTCAAAATAAAAAGAATTGCT
This sequence comes from Protopterus annectens, assembly GCF_019279795.1. NCBI lineage: Eukaryota > Metazoa > Chordata > Ceratodontiformes > Protopteridae > Protopterus > Protopterus annectens. The sequence continues at coordinate 1,330,169,400 of NC_056737.1, forward strand.
GACCCCAGGAAGATCAAAATGATGTACAAGATTTGTGTAAGAATCTAGACTTGAGGAAAAGGGTGATTTTGGTATCTTCATGTACCAACTCTTTTGCTCAACGTTTTTTGAAATTCATAAATTCCAACACCTTGGATCAACTTATCCACACCCCCACCAGGGGCAGCAATATCCTAGACCTGGTCATCACCAACATGGGTGACCGGTGTTCCATACCAGAGGTCAGTTTCTTGTTGGTCAGATCTGACCACAAGCTAATCACCCTAGACGTCTACATCCGCCCCCACCCCCATTAGGGAAACTACCGTAAAAAATTTCTCCAAAGCCAACTTCATGCTTCTTAAGACAGAAGTGGCAAACTTCACGACACCCATGCAGATGGACAATAGAGGTACGACTGCTGAATCCTACACAAATGCACTTTATAAGCACTTACATGAGTGCATGGATCGTGCTATCCCTAACAGAACCAAGATGCTATCCTCCAAAAAAGGAAGCCAATCTGGTGGTCTTCTGCCATAAACAATCTCTACAACAGAAGAAAGAAATTGTTGCAAAAAAGAGTAAAATCCCATGATTGGAGGAACTCCCTGGTCAGCCTCAGTAAGAAGCTGAGATCCCTCATAAAATCCTCCAAAGCTAGTTATGAAAACAAAATCACCACTGATTCTAAAGACAACCACAAAGCATTCTATAGTTATGTCAAGAATCTCAATGGCAGCACTCAGATCTGCTCTGAGTTACAGCACAATGGCACTAAATATACAGAACCCCAACTGATATTGCCAACATCCTGGCAGATAGGTTCAATGCTAACTTTAACCCCCTCTCATCCCCTGAAGAGCCCACCTATATACCAGAAGAATGTAAAGTTCCTGTAATCATGGCTACACAGGTAAAAACCTCACTCTCCAAAGCCAAGAACACAGTATTCATGGGACCTGACAACATCCCAGGCTGCCTTCTACATGAACTACAGAATGAACTGGCACCCCCACCTAAGTACCATGCCCAGTCATAGCCTCACCTCGGGCTATGTGTCCATTGAATGGCGCACCGCAACGGTTATCCCACTCCACAAAGGGGGAGCCATGACAGATCCCGGGAACTACCACCCCATTAGCCTGACGAGCCTGGTCTGTAAGGCCATGGAACGTATCATCATGGAACTCATAAACAAAGACATTGAAGAACTCCAAACTCTGGACCCCACACAGTTCGGGTTTCTTCGTTGAAGCAGTCAACAAAGCCATAGATGAGGGTAAGGTGGTTTACACAGCCTATCTTGATCTCGCCAAAGCATTCAACACCATCCCCCACTCTGGAATTATAGATAAACTCACTAAACTAGGTATAAATTCCTATGTCAAAAGATGGGTTGCCAACTGGCTCACTGACAGAACTCACACTGTGAAAGTAGCAGACTTCAAATCAGACTTCAGACCAGTGACCAGTGGAGTACCACAGGGTTCAGTCCTGGGTCCTCTCCTGTTTGGTATCTACTTCTCTGAAGTACAGGCTAACACAGAAGGTCTTTGGCTCACTAAGTTCACAGATGACTGCAAACTAGGAGCCATAATCGAAACTCCTAACGATGTGGACATCCTACAAAAGGGCCTCACTGAGACAGATGCCTGGTGTCAAAGCAAGGGACTCGAGCCCAATGCCAAAAAGTGCATTGTCATCCCCTTTGGTTAAAACTCTGTACCCATGAGCTACCACATAGGCGGTAGTCTACTTAACACCGAAGTGTGATAAGAGACCTTGGGACACAGGTGGACAGTAGTCTCTCCTTTGATAATCACATTGCCACAATAGTCAGGAAATCCTTCTATGTAGCACACCTCATCGCAAAAGGTTTCTCATCCAGAAAAAAAGAGGTCATTGTTCCCCTCTATTCATCACTCATTAGACCCATTATAGAGTACAACGCCCCTTTTGGTATGTACCTCACAAGACATCTACAACAACTGGAAAGGCCACAGAAATACCTCACAAAGAGGATTACCGGCCTGAAACAGATGCCCTATGCTTACCGTCTCAAAAAACTCCAGCTTTACTCTGTCGCATATCGCCTACTCCGAGGCAATCTCTGCCTAACATACAAAGCTATGTCAGACCCAGAGCTGTTGGACATTCTCCACTTAAAGAAATCCAATTCCTCCAAGCTACATGCTCTAGGGACCTAAACCTTGTCACCACAGTAAACAGGACATGCCAGAGGGATAGATTCCTGTCCGAGAGATTTCCCATCTATGTCAAACAGAGCTCCTCATTAGCACTCCTCAAGAAAAATCTTGATGATTGGATGGGAAATAGGAAATTCACCCCGGGGATCACTTCTGTGGCTCTGCTTGACAGGGACACAGGAAAATAATTTTCTTGGGTGGTGAAACCCAGGGTACCTTTTTGGCTAGGCTTATATAGGCCCTAGGGCCAATAGCCTAGTACCTACTTAAAAAGGAATTTTAACTGTTTGTTACAAGAAGAGATCCAAGAGAATAACAGAGTGAGATATAGCAAAGCTGTCCTATCAGAAATGCAAGCTACGGAAGAGTTATCAGGCAGTTCGATGGACACCTCTACAGTTCATGCAGTTGTACTAAAGTACACTGACTCTAAAGGCCAAAATTTAAAGGAAAAAAAAAACGACTGAACTCCTTAGGTTTTTTGATGTACAGCTGACCAATGACATGCCTAAGTAAAGTAAACTATATGACTGTAATGTGTAGTAATGCATGACTATCTAATAAATGATGTTTATTTTTCTGCAATTTGAGGGTTGAGGGATGGAGTGTATGTTGGTATGTCTTTCTCCTTTGGCACATGGCTGCCGTAGACTTCATGGAGGTAGGTAACAAGTAAACTGTCTGTATTACTCACTCACTCACTCACATGCGCACACAGACACACACACCAGAAGAACTTGTACTACAGAGTATTATTGTGAAATTCTGTTTCTAGCTATGAACATTTTTGCTGCCTCCTTATACACATATCAAAAGCAGCCTGACCCAGCTGCAGAGGTAATGTAATTTAATTCCATGACGGGAGTATTCCTTAAATATGGTACTTGAGACAGAGTTCAAATGCAGGTCAAGCTACTTTCACCTGATAACTGCACACTTAACAAATACAATAACTACTTAAGCTGCCAGCAGCCAGAACTAGCAACTGACGTGGTTTATGGCAGTGATGCACCCTTGTTATTCAGTAAATGTCCCCTCGCGGAACAGAATAAATGTGTCTTGTCAGTAATTATGTTGTTTCACTCTGTCAGCTTACTCCGACTTGGCTTATCAAAAAAAAAAAAAATACATTCTTCATGTGGCTTTCTATTTACAATGACTAAAGGTTGGATTGGGTGTAAATCTGTAACCTCTTATTACTTAACAATGCTTGCCTCAGAATACGTCTGACTCAAACTGTTTACCTCATTTCTAGCAGCCAAAAAAAAAAATCAGAATTAAAATAATTCCTGTCCCAGAGTAACAGCTACTTACTATATTCATGTTATTGTAACAGATGTTCTGCATACAACAGCAAACTGAACCAATGAGTGGATTTAGGGGGAGGATCCTGCAGAATCTCAAACAGGTCCAACATTAGTACTGCATTGCTTTCCCAGTACCAGTCACCTCTGCCCTACTCCAAAAGACTACTTGTTCCAAAAATCAAGCTGCATGTCCATCAACCACTGAGCTGAGACTGTGCACTAGCTAAGAAGACCAAATTTATTTATTTTCTGTTTGTTACTGGGCATCTGAACTGGGCATTTGTACCTTTTTAGCCTTGACCTGAGCTCCCAAGCTGAGAGTAAGAGAGGCACATTCAAAGAGTAAAGGCTAAACATTGTTGAAACAGACAAGTTTTTAATCCCTCCCCATCCTCCTCATGACATGCCCAGGGGTTCCACTTCTTGTGTCCAATCAGTTCATACATTCCCTCAGAAATAGGAGCAAAGCATTCTCTAAATGGGTGAGAATCCTGCCAATCATTAAGCAGTGGACCAGATCCTGGTTCCAAAGAAGTCAATACCAAACCCATCTCCATATGGTGCAGATTCATGATGCATGTCTTATCTGCTTGGTGAGAGACATCTGTATTCCCTACATGTGTCAGCTCTGTAGCTCAGTGTTACGAACTTCACTTCTACAGAATGACTTTTCTGAGTCTCTTCCATAACTTAGCTTCTGTGCTGCAGTAAGCATTGCTAACATGGTGGGCCTAACTTCCTACCCCCCCCCCATTGAACAATTTATTTTTTATTTCTTTATTTAATATTTGTGTAGCGGGAAAGTCCGACTTGGAACAAAGTCAATTTTCAGTGGAGGCCCAGGGACAAATGCTGCAGACGCATGTCTTTGTAATGTGGGAGGAAACTCACAAAGATGCAAGGAGGACATGCAGACTCCGCACAGAAGGCACCCCAGCCAAGAATCGAACCAGAGAACCTGTTTCTGTGAGGTGACAACATAACTGCTGCACTACTGCACCTTCCTGTGTCAATTTATCTAGCACCACCCTCCTTCTCTGATTCCAGCACTGGTATCAAAAATGGGTTCTATGGTATCTATCCATACTGCTCTAGTTAAGAACATGCAATCCCAAATCTGCTTTTGTATGATGTTACATCTAGTGCTGACTTCTCACTCCTGTCTCTTATCGTGGTTATAGCAATGTGGCTTGGTGGTTCGTACATCCCTTTGTCTTGCTTGTGTCCATGCCACTGTACCCAAGGACCTACCAGGGATGATTTGTGCAGCATCTTGCCTTTTTAGTGTCTAGTAAATTTCATAGCTTAAGAATAGTGGCCTCTTCTTGGCATCTTGTGGTGCAATCCCACAAGATATTTGTCTCATCAAAGAGAAAAAAGTGCAGTAGCTCTTCAGTGGACCAGTTTCATTCACGTGGCAGCAAAAAAAGTACTGGAAGTCGCATGAAGATATGAAATATGCTAAATAATGAACTTCTCTCTGTAGAATTATTGAAACAAAATATGCCTTATAGTTTGGAGGTAGTATTTGTACATAAATATGTTGAATATCATAAATACATTATGTGAGGAAAGCATTCGATTTGAAACTACAGCTTCAAAGACTTGCTGAGTTAAGACTATAATTCCAAATCCCAAGAGAAGAAAGTATAGAAGCTTTATTCCTACCATAAAAGTACAGAAAATTCATCCCATTGAGTTTTTGCTCACTTTCATCACCACGTGTATCATCAGTCATGCAGATCATGAAGGCACTGTGAATTTACAGTTGTAAGAAAATGGTAGGTATGATCGATGAACTGTACAATTACAGAGACAGCTGTTTGTATATGGATTGTCATTAACAAATGCAGCAAGGAAGGCTGTTGAACGCTGCCAATAAGTGGAAACGGAAAACTAATCTTTAGTATGATGTAATGCAGACTTTGTTCCCCATCTCCACTGTCTACTTTATTACCAGAAATAAAAAAAAAACTGAAACTACATGAGTCACCTTCATTGGGTGAAATGATATCCTTTGCACATGCATTCTGTCTTTCACAAAGGATTTGTAACAATATCATACACTTTCGGTATTCAGGGCCCCTCTCCAGCAGGTTTCCACCAACCCTTTGTCTGTTTCAGTACTGCAACCTTGGGCAAGGCAAAAACAAAACACATTTTTGCTTAATGTGAGGGGTGCAGAGGAAAGAAAAAACGTGTTCTCTGGTAAAGGAGTAACATCTGTTGCATTCATTTGCTTTGTGTATCAAACAAATATTGTGAATTTCAGGTTTGTTTAAAATACTGAATATTGCTTTTCTACAGCATATTTTTCCATTGAAGAAAAAAAACAGTCTGTTTCTTAATTTTTGCACTGAAAGAGTCGTTTTGTTTAAAAACCTATAAAAGCCATAGAAGTTTTCCTTACAGATTAGTACACAGATGGGACTGGTACTTACTGACACTTTGAAGCACAGCATATGATATGAAGCTTGGCATAATTTGCCCCCCAAATTTATTCGTTCTTTACACTCATTCATTTTTTCTCCAGATATCCCACTTTAAACATTGTTGGAGTGTGGAGAGGTGGGTCTGTTCCTCATAAAATTAGTGGTTTTCTACCAAATCACAGAGAATTTAAGTCACTAAGTAATGTCATACGTTTGAGTTTCATACTAGATATTCATCAGAAAATGTGTCCTAACAGAAATCCTGTTACTCTGGTAACTTTCTAAGTTCATAAGAGCAATATTTAAAATCTGTCCCTATTTTTGAGCATTTGTCCCCCTTATTTTAGGCTTTGTGCAGAGTTCTTGCAGTAAGAGGTTGACGGGTATGGTTGTGAACTCATCCTGAGTGGGGAGCAAACTCTTTCAAAATGCACACACCCGCATATATTTGTTCATACCCAGGAAGCACACCTCCAGACAGTTTGAAGGATCACCGATTCACCTATGGGTCATCTATGGTAGGTGGGAAGAACATGAACATGGACACAGGGAGTACATGTAGGCTGCACACAACGGACACCCCAACCAAGAATCGAACTTGAGAATCCCATGCCGTGAGTCATCAGTGCTAACTGCTTCAATACTGTGCTGTCCACACCACTTTAATTTGCATCTACATGTATATTTAGGGAAGAAATTTGGTCGAATAAAGGCAGTGTAGACTTGTTTAAACATCTACCTAGGTCACGTGTATGACAAACCACAAGGCAGCAATGAAAATATCTCCATGAAATGCTTGTTTCTGCAACCTTTACTGGATTATTATGTTTCTGCTCTGATATGACCTTGAAGAGGAACTCCTGAAGACTGCTTTGGGTATATTTGATTCACAAGCTGGCCTGCTGGAAGACACCAGATACCCCCAGACCAGAAGACTGCTCTGTTCAGAATAAGGACAGAGAAGTGCTTTCCAGAAATTTTCTCTTGTTTAGTATATGGTACATTTTCTGATGTGGAATGCAGTCCTGTCGTGAGTCTCTGAAGCTAGTGCATTTTTTATATTTCCTTTTTTTCTACATTGTGCATATAAAACTAGTTGACAACTGCTGTGGCTTTTTGAGGTGTTATTCCATATCACATTGCTTTATAGTCAGTGTTGTCAATATAGGAAACAAGTCTTTGAGACTCGCAAATCATTAATGGTGCTGTGAAGCTGAGTATTTTAAAAAAAAAAAAGCTTCATAATTTGGGCGTATAAAGTGTTAGTCAGCACAGACTTCTAAGAACAGGGAATCCCCTTTGAAATTATTCAGTGTTTTAAAAGGTTGAGTGTATAGCGCTTTTGGAGTGGGTCTTGGAAGTAGGGATGAGTGTAAACTTTCATGTTAAAGGTATCCAGTTTTAGTGAATGTTGCCTACACCACTATTAGTTTATTGAAAGAGAGAAAGAACAGAAGAACCATGCCACGGTCTTGTAGACCTGATTGGTCTGCGGGAAAACAACAACAGTTTAATTTCTACTGTAACACGTAAGAGGCTTTGTTTAAGTCATTGTGACACTTGGAGGATGAGGAAGGCAGGCATTAAGTATCAGTCTATTGGTTGCTTTGTTTGTAGTTCTTTGTTGCATTTTTTCTCAGAATTGGTTTGTGTGGTTCTAGTAAAATAAACAATAAAACAGTAAAGGTAGGCTGTAGTACATTATGGTATCAAAGTTTATACACTAGTCAAAATAGAAGGTAGGTTACTTCTTCAGGTTACTTTGCTAAGGCTTGGATAAGGCTAAGGCTTTGGATAAGGCTTCAGCTGTGTAGGACCTATCTTTAAGACGGAAATAATAATTAAAACATGACAGGCTGTAGGTTTTACTATAGTAAAAAAACATTAAAAAAGCGCACAGCTACTTTTCAAGCCCTGCAGGCATTTCTACTTACATTTCTTTTAGTGTATATGCTTCAATAGCATTAGGATGAGTGACATTTTTGGCTAGATAAGTAATGGTTAATGAGAAAGTTAATTTTTTTATGATGGTTAGATTTGATTCAGAACTGTTAGATGACTTGTACAAGAAAAACGCCATACTGCCTTGTACAATATGTCCCACTTACAAGCTATTCCTTGCTCTAGTTTTGTCCAAATTTATGTGGAAAATAAATTCATAAAAATTAAAATATTCGATAAAGTTTAGCACACTGTGAAGGAAATAACCCTATCTAATGACCGAAGGGTTGGCAGCCAAGGACCTATAAGTGACACTACAGGAAAGTCCTAGCATTAGTGGTGAGTCAGACGAAGGACAGCATTGGGAAATGTAACACTGTGGAATTTGAAGTGCAGCTTAACTACAGCAGACAGTAATTTTATTGGAGGTCAGGCCCTTACAAGTAAATATGCCAAAGGTAAAACTAAGAAGTGTTCATCACAGCCATGGTCTTAATTGATATTTGTACTCTGTTTGCTTCAGAAGATAGGCTTACTTAGTTGAAAATAACCTCCTCCTTTATGACTGAAAAGGGAAACATCTGAAACAGTCACTTCAGTGTGTGTGTGTTTATGTGATGTGAGGGTAGCCATGTCTGGACGATGGTACAAACGTTAAGTTTCTGGCTACATACATACCTGCTATAACTCCCGACATCTATATTCTAATAATTGATTAAAACAGAGATGGATTTGTATAAATGAGAGTATATAGCCGAAAAAATGGACTGCGCAGTGGTACAGCTGTCACGTTGTTGTCTCACAGCAAGAGGTTCCCCGGTTTGATTCCCAGATGGGAGCCTTCTATGCAGAGTTTGCATGTCCTCCCTGTGTTAGTGTGGGTTTCCTCCAGGTGCTCCAGTTTCCTCCCACTTTACGAAAGACAAGTATCTGGAGCATTTCTCCCCAGGCCTCCCCTGAAAATTGGCTTCGTTCCAAATCGGACTGTTAAATAAATAAAATGAATAAAAGTAATGAGTTTTCTGCACTTTGTGGAATTCTCTACCCCACTGTATCAGAGAGGGGCAAACACAGTCTAAGCCTCTTCAACCCAGTTCAAAATATGTAGATTTATAGGTGTTTACTAGGCTAATGACTACAAGGGCCTTTTTAAGCCTAACCATGCATCCCAAATCTCTGGCAAGTTCTCATAGACTTGATAAGTGTAAGCAGGGGCTTGCAAGGTGTAACATTTACAAGCAGTAGCCTGGGAGATGAAGCATTTACAGGCAACTTGAGTGCATTAGAGACATAGGTGCCAAACCAGGGATGAATTTCCTGTTCCGCATCCAACTGTCCAAGTTACACTTGAATTAGGTTACGGAGGAAGTGGAACTCTGCTTCACAGGGATGGGAAGCATCTTTTTACGTAACCTGTTGGAGATACATACTTTTGATTCAGCAGACAGACATCTGTACTTATGACATCTGTACTTATTTTAACTCCTATTTCAGTTGTGTTGTTGTCTTTCGGCTTTTCCCGGTTAGGGGTCGCCACAGCGGAACTCCGGTCTGCTAATGATTGGCAGTAGATTTTCACGAACGCCGAGGTGCCAGCTCGATGTTCAACCTTCAACAAAGGCACACCCATTTATGCAGACTCCACACAGAAGGCACTCCAGTCAAGAATCGAACGGGAGAATCTCTTGCTGTGAGGCAACAACGCTACCACTGCACCACCTATTTCAGTAATTTTAATAATTTAACTACTTCATTATTTACTGCTTCAGCCAGTTTACTTAGTAGTTTTCTAGATTCCTGACATCAGAGAATACCTTCATTGGAATAAAAATAAAAGAAAATGTCTAATATGACTAGAATTGTTTCATTTTAAAATACTTGTTTTCCTTTTATGCATGTGTGTACTGATTTTCCACTCCTTTCTTTTTCTATACTCCCATGGGGCCAGAGCTATATGGCTAAGTAATACTGTTTTGCTTGTTTACCTTTTCTAGGAAGTAGTCTTAAAAACAGTTTGGGGAGACTTTTTCACACTTAAAGCTTGAAATCCATTCCAAACATTAGACAGTCATATTAAATGTGTTTATCCCAAGGGAGACCTGTTTTCATATTTACTGGTTTCTTACCATATTGCCTTCAGTATTCGTGTTGTTATAAAACAAATACTCATATTGTCCATCTCTACTAAGACTTTCTCCAGTACTTTTGGTATGACTGCATTTCTTAATTATAATAAAACTGTAGGCATCCAATGGGAGAGAACCCAACGGTTAAGAAGTAATGTGTACCTTCCCTATGATTCAAGAAAGAGACTAATGACATTTAGAAAATTAAATTGTGCTGTAGTGAAATTCATGCCTAAGCAGTAAGCTATAACCAGCTCCATAGTCTTGATTTTGTTCCAAAGAATCTGTTGGGTGAATGTGAATGCAGGAACCTTGGTTATTTGGTAAACCATTTAATGGAGTTTTAACTGACTTTTGTTCTAAATAAACAATAACTCACTTTAAAGTTACTGTAGAACATTTTGATATGCACAGTGCAGGGCCTTGTATCATTACTGATGAACGATATAAGAATGTAAACAAACCAGGTATTAAAAATATGTGAGCCCTAATATAATTGTAATTTTCACAATTCATCCTTGCCCTTTAGACTAGCTGAGTGACACAGATTTGTTACTATTTTGATTTGGTAGCACATAATCCTTTTACTTTTTTATTTGAATGAGTTTGTGCCCCTGACTATGTCACCGAAAGCAATTAGCCGAAGTGTAATGGACATCGGAAGCTGAAATCCATATTTATTTCTTGGCTGTAATAGCTGGTATGATCTATATGTATACTAGGATGATGGGCAGATCATTGTATATTGTAAGGTTTAAAATGAAACATTCAGGTGACCTTTATGAAGGTTTAATATATTTTATATGTGACAGTAGGAGCCACATAATATTAGTGCAATTTTCTGAGTCGCAGGTGTTGACCTAGCCTAGTAACTGTACAGTTTGACTTGAATACCTCACTTGTGAAGTCCAGAAATCCAGCCTTAAGCAGAAATGTTTGCATTTTCAACTACAAAACCAGTAACTCTGATGTAGTGCTCATGCTTATCTTTAAATGTAAGGCTTTTTCTATTCAATTTTACATTTTGGTTGATATTTTACTATAAACAGTGCACACTAATGCACCAATAAGATAAGTTACATCAAATGGTTTCAGCTTGGCTTCTCTTGTATCACTTAATAGAAGACCTGAAAAACATGCCACACATAACTGATTGTTAATTAGTAAACATTCAACAGATGAAGTGATAAACAATAGCTTGAACATTTGTGTTTCATTAGATGTGAGACATTAAATGTGTTAGGCTTAGGTAGAGGCTCCTCTACAGTACAGTAATATGGAGCAATTTCAGAGTATTCATTACTATGAAAAGCAGCACCTGCATTTTAAATATGTGATGCTGATGAAACTGCAGTCTGTGCAGCACCCCCAGCACACATACATGTGTGTGTGTGTGTGTGTATATATATATATATATATGTATATACATGTACGCCAACACACAACCACACATAGATACACAAACAGACATGCACAAATGTGCACATGCAATTGAACATATTACATTTATATATATGGGCCTGAAATCACTAATGATGTCATTTTTTATCATTGTCTTGTTGTCTTAGATCTAAGATTTAAGGATCTCTCCCGCTCTCTCTTTGTGTTTCTCTCCCTCTCTGCCTTATTGGAGGATTTCCTTTTGTGTGTGTGTGTGTTTGCAAGATGGTTTCACTTTTAATTGCTGGAGGTGGCTGTGAAAAGATTAACAGCAAGAAATATTTTATTTTTTGGAGTTTGTGTTTTGCTGACCTTGTATGCTTCATGTTGAGTTAACTAACCTTACTCATTTGTTAACCAGTTAAGGAAATATTCCTTTGCTATGTTTTTCTAGCCATGGTTTGGTCCACAACAGTAGAGGTGAAGTATATATCTGGACAGCTTGGGGTTGTAGGTCAAGCAACATGTTTATAAGATATGAGAAAACTGTAATACCCTATTAAAATCCACATGGATGTAAGATCATTTAGAGTTCACACAGGCTGTGACCAGAATCAAACCCCAGACGCCTGAGCTATGAGGCACAGGTTTTACCAACTGAGCCACTGTACTCCACTGTTTGTAAAATATAACTGTATTTCAAATTTGCATCAACCTAAATCTGTCAGCCTTGTGAATTACGTAAATTGCAAACATCATTGGCAGCAGTACAATCTAATGTTCAGAGCTGAGCAGAATGAGAGAGAGAGATGTTTTGTTTAGTCTAATACCTCTTTGTTGGGTGAGCAATATTGGAAAGTTTGACAAGTCTAGAAAATCAGGTTTTATTTATGTGGAAAGTTTGATACTATAAAAATATACTTGGAAAGAACAGTTTTAAAACTGATTTATGGAGTCATTCTGGTACAGACAGCAAACTTAAAAGTGTAGCATCCTAAACAAGTTAAACATTCCGGGTACAGTATCTTATGTAATTCATTGTAGCATATATGAGTTACCTGCAATGGAATAAGCAGGGTGTATTTATGGGAAATCAACAGCCTAATATGTGACCCATCGTGATGCAAAAATGTACTCTCCAGTACTCTCAACAGCCTAATATGTGACCCATTGTGATGCAAACAATGCAAAAATGTACTCTCCAGTACTCTCAACAGCCTAATATGTGACACATCGTGATGCAAACAATGCAAAAATGTTCTATCCAGTACTCTCAACAGCCTAATATGTGACCCGTCGTGATGCAAACAATGCAAAAATGTTCTGTCCAGTACTCTCAACAGCCTAATATGTGACCCATCGTGATGCAAACAATGCAAAAATGTACTATCCAGTACTCTTTCACAGCACCCTAAAATATTCTCCTGTCTGGTGTTGGGGCAATTAAAAATGCAGCTGTGGAAAGAGTCTGCTCATGGGAAGCAGTATACATTTAATCAGTAGGACCTTTTCATTTTTAGTGTTTTTCAACAATCCAGGCATTTTCAGTATGTTTTTCTGGGCCTACACCTTCATTCTATTCTGGTCAGGTCCTGTTCTTTCCTAGCTCAGCCCCTGTGGGATCTTAAGCTTTCTAATGCTTTTCTTGTTTGTACTTTGTGAACTATCACCCAGCAGATGGAGAGTGCTCCACACACACACACATATATAAGCGTATGCGAATAGTATAGAGATAGGGCTTTGAGGTGATGTGCATAGGACTCGCTGTTTATACCTTGTATTCCTTTGTGAGGATCTATGTTGTTGCAAGCCAATTCAAGTTGTCAGATGAGCTGCTAACTGCAGTTTCAAGGTTTCACCCTGAAAAATCAAATATGACCTCCTTTGCATACCCTGGTCCTTTGGAGTCAGCTGCCTTCCCTGATTTGGAGGAAGAGATTGAAGTTCTCCTTCAGGAGGTCCCTGAGATACCATCTGTTTAGGTTCTGTCATGCTCTTAACCAGAGGCACCTCATCTGCATTCAGAAATATTTTTTTTAACTTGGTGTTTAATTTTTAATTATTCTTGTTGTTTCCTGTAGTCTAAGGTTTGTTTCCTCTCTGCCTCCATTTGCATACTGTTTGACTCAGTCAGCCACTGTGTTCCAAGCCCGAGTCTGTAAAAGGTCCATGTGGATTACTGCTCTACTCCACCTCATTAACAAATAAATATTTTCTGTGATGATTAAATGGTATTTGATGATGAATGTCAGTAGCAGAATAAGACAGTGTCTTTTTTTATATAGAAAGTGAATATTTAATTTTATTTATTTATTTTTTGGTGACTGGGCTAGTTCCTTTGGGCTAGTGTCATCATTTCAGGGGTGACCCAAGTGTTATTTGTACTGCAAGGTGAAATTTGGCCGTGGTATCTTGGAACTTCCCCTACTCTGCAGGTGTTGTGCAGAGGGAATGCTATTGACATTTCACTCCTAGCTTCTGCTTCCAGGTGCATTGGCGGCTTGGAGAAGCAGGGAGAAAACAAAAGGTGAATAATGGAGTGAGACGCAAATTGCATAATGGGCGTAATGAAAGAAAAAAAAGGGGTTTTCATCATGTATCTGTTAATATGCTAGAAATGTGTACTAGTGAAGAAAAGATGGGTGAGTCTTCACGAGTGGGAGAGGTTGTGTTTAATGAGAAGGAAAGGACAGTCGAGCCTTTTCAAAAGCAACTTGTGGCTGTGGAGGAAAGGCATTCATGCCATTGATCAACTCAGAAGATATTTTTCAATAGAACCTCTTCAGGGAAGATGAATTACCACATGATTGTATTGTTAAAACCCTCCATTCGGGAGAGTTGTGAATGTTTACGGGACATGGTGAATCAAAGAGAACCGGAGATTGAGATGGCAGCATTGTGGGGTGAGATTATAGATAGAATACAAGAAGAAGAGGTGAGAGAGATTGTGAAAGAGAAGTCGTATGTGCAGATGGCGAAAGAAGGTGAGAGACAAGCGGAAGGAGTAAAAAGAAGACAAGGAAGACATTTGTAGTAAAGTTAAATAAGAAAGAGTTTGGAAGGTATGAGATTTGGGGTACTGTAATTGCACCCTTGGACACTTCCCCTAAGGAGGTAAGAGCTTTTATATTTAATATTAATAAAGAGACTTTGTGACATTGTGGTTTGAGATATGACAGTACATGGAGAAGTTTTTAGAACAGTTTGAAACTAAGAAAAACTGTAATCCATGGAATTCATATGTGATGCAAACATTTACTAGAGAGACAAGAAAGAGGATTTCTGTTCATTATCATACTGAAGCTGAGACAGAGCTTTTAAAACACTATTTAAATACTTAATGTAAAGAAGTTTTGGACACTACAAAAATTTATAATGGAGGTTTATGGACTGGGGGATGGGAATGTGGCATAATTTTGAAAATGGAAAATGAAAAGGTTACACATATTCCAAGTATGATAGATTTGGAAGTTAACAGAGGTTTTATTAAATATAGGGGTCAACCAAAAACATGTTTTGTTGAGTCTTCAGAATGCCGACTTCCGAATGGTCGACAGTCCAACTTGAGTGGAATGGGAAATCTGCTCTTGTGGACATTGTAGTGCGATCTTGGAGTTGGTTTATTTGTAGTGTATGTTTTGTTTTAGTGGTAAGGGTTTAGTTTAGTGTAGATGGTGGGCAGGGTGGAGTGAGGGGAACTAGGTAGTTTTATGTTTAGTGTAGTGTTTTTTTCTTTTGTATGTTTGTGTGTGTTGTGTATGTTTTACGGAGGTGTGTCGGGTTTCGAAGTGTCACTATTGTGTGTGTTGGGTATGTGCGGTTTCGGTGTTGTGAAATGTCGGTGTTGTCAGCTCTGTGTTTTGCGTGTCGATTATGTGGGATGTCAGGTAAGTGAGTTAGACCCATTTTTTTTGGGGGGGGGTGATCATTTGATTACCAACTATGATAAAAGAAAATGTTTTATTATGCTTTAGTTGTGGAAAGCCAAGGCATGAAGCTAAAAAATGTGACATGACTTGTAGAAAATATGAGCAAACTAGACATGTATAGGTGGAGTGTGGCAAAAATATAGAAGTCAAAGTGCAGGAGCAGGAATGTGTACATATTACAAAAGAAGATGCAGAAAAATATGATGGACAAGTTATAATACAAGAAAATAATAAAAAGGATAAAATTAGTAAAAGAAAAAAATGCAGACAAGGAAGGGGGAGGAACTGGCACAGGAAACAAGTGATGATGAAAATATAAACTCAAGAATGGTTGAAGGAAAAAGAATTCCATAGGGAAAAGGGTGAAAGATAGGAAAAAGGAAGTTTAAAGGTGTAATTGTGAAGGAAAATAAAAAAATGTAAAGGGTAGAAGTGAAAGGGGATAATACATTTATATAGAAAGAAAGCTGAAAATTCTAGGTATAAATGTTAATAGTATAAAGAATTTTAAAAGAAGAATAGGTGTATTGGAATGGTGTGCATCACTTCACATGCATGGAATTATATTATTGGATACCAAATATTGTCAGAAGAAGAAGGTTTACAAAAGGAAAAGTTATGGGAGGGAAACATTATTTGGAACATGGGAAAAGATACATGTTCTGGAATAAGTGTATTATGTTGTGAAACAATAACAAATTTAGATTATTTTGAAGTGCAAGAAAAGGAAGGACACGCAAGAATAGGTAAAGGTAATGGATAAGTTTTAAAGAAAAATATAACAAGTGTTTGTTTTTGGAATGTCAAGCTGTAAGGAGGATGGAAGAGAAACTAAAATATAGACTGTTGAGTCGGGAAGTGCTTAGATAGGGGTTAACAGATAAGATAGTTTATTATGAAAAAGAAGAAAATGTGTGAAATGAATCAGGAAAAGATTAAGAATATGTTACATAAGCAGAGATCAGCAGAGGTATTTTATAAGGGAAAAAAGGGGTTGCTCTATGCAAATAAGATAGTAAAAGAATAGAGTAATACAAGAATTGAAGAATGATAAAGGAGAAAGAGTAAATACAAAAGAAAAAAATATTTGAGGTAACAAAAACACATGGGAAATACTTTAAAAAAATGGAAATAAAAGAGAGGCAAAAGTGGAAAGCTAAAAAAATGAATAAAGAGGATAATAAAAGTTTGGAAGAGGATAATAAAAGTTTGGAAGAAAGTATAATTATAAAATAATTTAACAATATTTTAAGAGGTAAATATGGAAAAAGCTACTGGAATGCATGGTGTTGAATATCACATGTATAATAATATTGAGGAGTGATGAAAAGTATATTTTGTGACAGTGTTAAATGAATGGCTAAAAAAAATGACTGATAGAAGAAGAAATATACATGGGGTTATGAAATTTTATATGGAAGAAAGGAGAAAAGGAGGATTAGAAATTGGAGACCGAGGAGATTATAAAGTATTTAAGAGAATAGTAGGAAAAAGACTAGGAAATAAAATGCACAGATTACTTGAATATACAATTTTTGGTGAGAAATGGAAAGGAAGTAATAATGTAGTTTGGATAATGAGAGCATGATAGAGGATATAAATAAAAAGATGACAGAGGATATAGACAAGGATGAAGCTAAAGTTATGTTTGGAGATTTGAGTAAAGCATTTGATAGGGTACAGTGTAAATGTTTATGGGATATATTAAAATATAAAATAAGCAACAGAATTATAAAAAGTAATTACTTTGTATGAAATGAATAATATTAAATGGGTGGCTGAGTGAAAAAAGTTAAAACAGAATGTGGGATAAGGCAAGAATGTCCATCAGACAGTATTTCATTTATATTAGTTATGAATGCAGTTCTTAATAAGATGAATAGCATATTAAAATGTTGGAATATAAGATGAAAGGGGTACAAATTCCAGTATTTTTTTTTACTCATGCAGATTATATAGGTTTAATTACTAGGGTTAAGGAGTGGATGGAAAAAGGTATCAGGCAGTTAAATCAGTATTTAAAAAAATGATTGTTTTAAGTATAAATAAAGATATGAGCAAAGGAATTGGGTTACAGGCAATATAGAGAGTATTCAGTTTAATGAAGAGGTTATAGATTCTTTGGGGATAATGTCTGAAACAAGTATGCATAGAGAGAAACAATGGGAGAAAATCATACAGATATTAAGAGACATGCATGTTTTAGAAAATATATAAACTGGTAGATACGAAAAAGTATATTTAATAAACTTGATTCTGTTAGGCAAGATTTCTTATTTAACAAGTGTATATATATATATGATCACATCAAGGTATGAGAAAGAATTATTGTCTGTTGTATTCTCATTTATATGGGAATCAAGGTTAAATCTGGTTAGAAGAGGGATCTTGTATATTCAGGATGAAGAAGGGGGAGTAGGATTAATTAATTCATTTGTTCAAGCAGCCTCTGTAAATCTTCATAAAGTTCTGTTAGGACTGAACAAAGAGAATCGGGCTGTAGTAAATGTAATAATGAAAGATAAATATAAGGATTTTTGGGAAAAGATAGGATCAGGGAAAAGTTATTTAAATGATGATATGAAAGAGTAAACTATTTTTTTTATGAAATTGAATGTAAAAAATGTGGAAAAAACAGAAAAGTATTTGAATATAATGAATGACTATTATATTTACCCATGGAAGCACCTAGAAAATGAAAAAATAGCAGTTAAAGTAAGAGTTGGATGGTATAAAAGAATTACTGAATGTAACAATTTTTCGTACAGATGTAGAGGAAGTTACCTGTTAAGGCTAATATGCCATCTAAAAGAATAGAAGAGAGGGTGTGTAATTATTGTGGGGAAACTGAGATTAAGGAACATGCCTTCTTGAGCTGTATAAGAGTAAACGAGTTATGGAAAATATGTGAAAATAAAATATTGGAAGGTTTTAAAAATGTTAAGGCTTAGGAATTCTTTTGCGGGTATGAGTGGTCTCTATTTGACAGTGTGAGACTATGTAGCATACCTGAATTTAATCAAAATCTCTCTTTGTCATTTCCTACAGGGATTTTGTCAAGACACTGAAAAAGATTGGAACAAAGATTCTTTATAGGTTTATAGCCAAATACTAGGCTAGCTGCTCTTGCAGGCCAGTTTAAACCTAGCCAATTCCCTTTTGATGCTTAAATTAACATATCCTGTTTGGTGTTAGATTACCCATCCCAGGGTTGATAATTATATATTACCCCTACTGAGGATAATTTTGCTGCTCATAGTACAGATAATTTGAGAGGACCCGTGCATGAGATAAAGCATTAAGGAGCTGTCTCTGTCCATCAGTAGTACAGGGGGCAATCCTGGCGTAAACCTTCTATTATCCATCCATAGATCCAAGCTGCTGTTGAATATGAGCTGGAATGAGCTTTCTTTTAAATGTGTCAGGTGTCTGTTCCAGAGCAGTAGTATCCTCTGTGAGATATCCCTGTCCCCCCCCCCCCCCCGCCTGTTCTGTTTTATTTTATGTACATTTGTTTACTGGGGTAGTGCGCTAGTCAATAGTGACCAATTTTAGGCTTGTCCCAGGTGAAAAGCAAAATATTTCACAAAAAAAAAAACGCAGAAATATATTAATAACAGAGTACTTTGGGCTAATTACATATAAAAAAAAAACTGTGTATATCCATTGTAGTAAACCAGCACAGTGCAATATCATGTTGGTGTTGCAGAAGAGGTTTAAATCTCTGCACTGAGTATTTTTGATTCCATTTGAATTGCTGATGTGCAGTGATCTATCTGTAGCGGGTTGGAGGATGCCTTGTATGCCAGGCACAGGTTCTATCTTAGCAGTCTGCAGAAAACCAAGTATAATGATAGGGTTTTGAGGTGATCCATATAGGACATATTGTTTAGGCCTTGTGTCCTTATTGTAAGCTATCTGTATGGGTGCTCGAGTACAGATACCAGCCAAAGGAAGCATTATACTCAATGTTTGGCCTAATGAGGGCTGAGTAAAGGGGAGCAATGACATCCTTAGTTATAGACACATAAGGGCATGTCATATCCATTTTGACTGCAGCTTGGAAGATGGGCAGATGCTGATGGTTGATGTGACACTGAGCAATTGGAACCAAGATGGGTAGCTAGTAGAAGTGTGTATGGCTTTTCCTATATGGAGACTTGTTTGTAAGTAGGTTAGATGTCAAATTTAGCAGTGTTATTCTGTGTTGATGATACTAAAAAAAAGAGCCATTGTAGTTGAGGAACATAGGAGAACTGGTTCCAGGGGAAGGGGAGTCAACCAAGCTGGTTGGATGATCCTTAGCGACAGTTGGATTTTCACTAAAAACTTCTTTTTTTCCTCCGGATTGGGATGCATGACACCAGAAAACAATCATTGAATGGTTGGCAGCAAATAAAATAAGGTGGACAAACAGAAATACATAGGTGCTCATAGGAGGAAGAGCAAATCCTTTCAGACACTGTACAAAAGCAGTGGCTAGAGGTTGCAAGTCATTTGCTTTCCTAGCTAAAAGAATTGTACTAGAGAGATTATTGTACTAGTAGAATTGTACTAGAGAGATTATTGTACTAGTAGAATTGTACTAGAGAGATTATTGTACTAGTAGAATTGTACTAGAGAGATTATTGTACTAGTAGAATTGTACTAGAGAGATTATTGTACTATTAGATTTGTACTAGAGAGGTTATTGTACTAGAAAAATTGTAGTAGAGAGATTATTGTATTAGTAGAATTGTACTAGAGATTATTGTACTAGTAGAATTGTACTAGAGAAATTGTTGAACTAGTAGAATTGTACTAGAGATTATTGTACTAGTAGAATTGTACTAGAGAAATTGTTGAACTAGTAGAATTGTACTAGAGAGATTATTGTACTATTAGATTTGTACTAGAGAGGTTATTGTACTAGAAAAATTGTAGTAGAGAGATTATTGTACTAGTAGAATTGTACTAGAGAGATTATTGTACTATTAGATTTGTACTAAAGAGGTTATTGTACTATTAGATTTGTACTAGAGAGGTTATTGTACTAGAAGAATTGTACTAGAGAGATTATTGTACTAGTAGAATTGTACTAGAGAGGTTATTGTACTAGTAGATTGTATAAAACAAAAAAACAGGAAGGAGACTAGAAAATTCTTCTTTCTATAAACTTTAATGTGGTGAAGCGCTTTTCATTTGTTAAATAACAGACGTCATCAGACCAAATAATGCTTACACGCACGTGCCTTAAATACCCTTGTAAAGCTCCCACCCCCACTTATTAGATAAAAAAGGAAATTATGTCATCATTCACTTGAAACCTTACACATTAAAATACTAGGCAAAAGATATTATTAAATACACATCAAATACCCCGTAATCAACATCCAAGCCTTAAAAAATATATGTTTAATTATTATAAAGCAGCATATTTTTTGTAAAAAAAAAAATATATAGCTATAAAACAGATGTTTCCTACTAGTAGATTATATTAATCTAGATAAGAAGGCATGGTTGATCCCTGTCTGGAATGCTTCAATGAGCTTTGAAGTTTGTACCTCAATAAGAGTATAAAAACTGGTTGAGGTGATTCAAAGAGGAGCATCATGAAATCTCTGTGTTTCTCAGCCTGAGTAGACAAAGGATAAGAGGAGATTCTTAGGCATTTAGAATCCTGAAAGGACCTGTGAATGTTACTGTGATGCCCCTAAAGAGTAAAGTTGGAGATGTTTGTTTATTTTTATTTAACATTTAATTATCAGGATAGTCCTGCTGGACGACTGGTGTCTGTTTTCAGCACAGTCTTGGGGAGAAAAGCAACAGGTGGTACAGAAGTGAAATAATGAGAGTGATTAATTATAAAAGTATGAGATGAGATGGAGAGACATTTACAGTAGCATAATTGGAAACATAGTGGATGAAATTAGCACAGAACAGAATTAATACATGATTTTTTTATAAATTCCTTGGTGAAGACAGGGGGGTTGGAATAGGGAGCAAGGAAGGGGGGGCAATAAGGATAAGGATTTGGGGTCTGCTTTTGTGTAAGCAATCAACTGTACATTTAGAAGGATACAAGCTTCCTTCTAGTGCCTTTTCATATTCCCATAATTATGATAATGTTGCATCCCTTAAAACAGTAAAAGTAACTATTGTAATAAATTAAATAATGACAATCATACTAGGAAACACCTAAGTATGGAACCATAGTTTCTGCACGATCTAATAAATAGCTCAGTTCCCAGAGAAAAGCAGTTCAGCTTTACAAATACGTCACTCTAGAATTTTTAGTGCATTATTCATTGCTTTAAATGTGGTTTTATTGCTTTCAGTGTGTGTCAAACTGAGTTTTAAAATGCATACTTTGTTGTTATTTGCAAGTTACAAACTGAAAAGTCAATTCATTTAAAACCACATTTTGTTAGTAAAGTGTATCACAACATATTTGTTACAGGAACAAATTGTAGCAGTGACTTCTAATTGCATTTGTAGCATCATTCATGTGTGCATTTTAAGTGAATTGTAGTAAAAAAAAAACGCAAGTAAAAGGTAAGGCAGAAACAAGGGTTAGAAAATTAGAGACCTTTTCAGAGAAACAATTCAAGTATTTTAGCATGCAATATTAAAATTATTTTATTCCAGTCAAGTTTAACTATGCTTAAAAATGAGAAAAAAAGAGCTGCGTAAATCATGTACACACACAAAATGCATTGCAGGATAAAGCCAAGGAAATATAATCCTAATAGTGTATGTGATATTTTTTTTCCTGCACAGAAGACTGGATGACAGAGAATCATTTCTAGTTTTATACAGCAGTACTTGTTTTTCCTCCCCATGTTTTAGTGTTATGCTGTCAGTACTAGGGAAGGGGTTCATTTTATTCATTTAAAAATGTGGCACTGATGTCACCATATTTTCCCAAAGGGTCACTGGAGCTCTGAATGGAAAGGGTGAAAGTCAAGATACATGAAAAAAAATGTGTGCAAAAAATGAGGTCTAAATTACTTGCATATTATCAAACAATAAAAACATTCATGTCAGTACGTATATTCTTATGCAAAGTCAACTGAAGGAAAAAGTTTGAAATCTGCAAAATCATCCAGATTGTATCAGGTTTGCTGCTGCATAAACAGAGAAATTGCACAGACACAAGTGGCTTGTGTTCAGCTTTTGGATTGAACTGAGTAGCATGAAGGAACTCTTTGTGCATATAACTTGGCTGTTTGAAGACTTGTCTGGAAACCATTAAGGGAGAGGGGCTGGAAAACTTCTGATGTGCTGTATCCATACCACAGACTTTGTGAAGCTGTAACCATCATATTGGATTCTGATTACTGTAATGCAGTCAGCCACAAGTACAATAAGTCATTTTGGGGACAAGGAAATGCTTGAACCAAAATGAACAAAGATATAAACTGTCATTATACTGTTAGGGTCTGTATCCATTGTAAGTACTTCCTTTGGGGTGCTTGC
Source organism: Protopterus annectens (assembly GCF_019279795.1). Classification (NCBI taxonomy): domain Eukaryota; kingdom Metazoa; phylum Chordata; order Ceratodontiformes; family Protopteridae; genus Protopterus; species Protopterus annectens. The sequence goes on from NC_056737.1 coordinate 1,330,192,162, forward strand.
TCTCCTATTCCTAGAGGACCAATAAAGAAAAGAAATATGTTGTAATGTTTTCTTGAAGCTGTGGTTACAGCACTGTCATGCAGAACTCCGTTATTTTTAAGAGAAGCTGGGGTTTCTCTCTCATGACTGCAGCAGTTACTGAAAGTGTGACTGTGTTTTGTCACTCTGAAAGACCATTAAGTTAGGGTTACCATCTGTCCCCAGTCCCTATTTGGGCAGGTGTGTCCTGTAAAAGTCTTAAAAAAAATAGCAAGTGTGTTGAGATTTTTGGGCAGAATTTATTTCATAAGTTTCCTCTAATGGTTATAGAAAAGACTTATTTTGTATCTAAAACACATTATTATTTGAAACAATAGAAGTAACTAAATTCTAGAACAGCAAACTCTTGTTTAGGAAAAAAGGTGAATTCTGATCCTTTGCAATGGTTATGGGTTTGGTTCATCCTGCAAAACCTTTGGACATTTCAAAAGGTGGCAACCCTACATTAAGTGCAGTATGACTTGGAGGGGTTTGAGTGACTGCAGACCATACCTGTGAAGATCAGGACTGTGGTCATTCTGTGGTTGTGGGTTAGCAGCTATGACCAAAATGTGGAGAAAATAGTTAAATTATTACCTTCTCCTTTGCCACTAAGATGACCTGTTAAATGATGTGCTTATGCTGCTAAAAGATGTGTGTGTGTGTGTGTGTGTGTGTGTGTGTGTGTGTGTGTGTGTGTGTGTGTGTGTGTAAGTAATCATACATACTCGCACATATATGTATCTGTACACGCACTCTACACACACAGCAATATATATATATGCATAAGTTATCAAGTGAGTCCTGCAGTTTGTTTTATAGTGTTTCGATAAAACAGAAGTTTTAGACTGTCTTTTGTCTCTCTCTCATTTTGATGAATACTATCCATTAAATCGAGCAAGGTGATGGAACATTAGAGTAAGCAGTTTCTCCCTTCCCCCAAAGCTGGGTGACCCGTAGTATATTTAGAGATGTTTGAGGATGGGGTGCATGAGACCTTCGCCAGACAAAAATATTGCTTTTGTATTTTAATATTTCAGTCAACAATGTGCGACACTAGCTGATTTTTTTTCTTTTTAAATGGAAGGGGTAACAATGAAAGTAAAGTTAATATTTTTACTTGGTTCCATATAGATATACACACATCTGTCTATGTATCGATGTGCATTGAAAGTTTGAAGGTCTTAAGTATGATGCCTGTAACATCAAACATGTAAGTGATCTGTGTTGGAGGAAAACCTTCTAGCTTATCAGTGGGAGTGGTAAGAACTAGGTAGCCTGTCTACCACGAGAGGAGAGGTTCTTGGCCCAGAAATTGTAGTTTATTGACCATTTGGACAGTTTGTCCGTCTCTTTCAACTTTCTGGTTTAAAAGACCACATCTGCGCTTGTTTCCCATCTTTCCTGCAACTAACCTACTGGGTAGCACTAGAAAGCCTTAAACTGATACAAGCCTTCTAGCTTAGAAGAGAGACTTTAGAGTGATTAAGTATCAGTTTTCTGTACTTTCTTGCTGTACTTAACTGTTTCCCGCCTAAACGCATATTTTTCAGCGTTTATTGTGATTTTAAAAGCTTGTTTTTTTTACATATTGTACTTATTTGACTGCCTGCACTTTTAAAAGTTTTTTGTTTATTTGTTTAACTTTTGTAGGCTACACACTATAAAGTGCGATAGCCTTTTCTGATCATTTGTAGTCGTTTAAAGCCGTTTTAAGTGTATTTTTTTTCTGTTTTTGCCTTATCTTTAAAAAAAAAAACAAAAACAAAAAAAAAAAATTCCTAGTTTCCCGCCTTTCTAAGCTAGTATAGTCCATTTTTCAGGCTAGTGCTGAATTCAGGGCTGAGATACTAGTTTCTGAGTTGCCCATACCTTACTTGGATAGAAGGAAGTTTCTCTGTTTACCTGTGAGAGAGGGGAGCTTTGAGCAACCTGTCTGTCCCTGGAGGAATGGTTCCAGCCCAGAAGTTAGTTTATTGGCCATTTTGGGCTAATTTCTATCTTTCATTTCCCTACTATAAAAAAAAAAAAACACGTTTGCATGGTTTTGCGCACTGAGCAGTGCCGGTTTGCTACGGTTAAATTATTCCTGGCCCCACTAAGTCTCTTCTTCAGTTTTTCCCTTGAAAGTAGTCTAACTCTCAACCTAAGCACTCAAAAAGCATCCCACAGCCCAGTACTTGCTCAGACCTAATAGCAAGCACTAATATACCCTGACACTGATTGCCCAGCAGGGCAAGGCTCTTTATTCACCCCTCACCAACCAAACGACTAAGCAGCTCACCCTACTATTCAGGCATGACCAAAGGGCAATTTCAGATGTACTCTCCAGTCCAGCTGATGAATCTGGGTATCCTGAGGCAATGTTACAACTGCCTCATGTACACAGACAACCCTCTCCTCCTACCACAAAACACTAACATATGCGAGAGATGCAATTATACAGCCAAACTGGAAGCTAAGTTGTCTCCACCCAAGACTGGAACAGACAGTCAAGAGGAGAAGGTTAACACTTGCACCACACCTCCAGCCGCACACAGACCTACTAAAACAGCACTGGCAAAAAATATACATAAATACACAAAATCATACTCAGAAGCTCTAAATAAAAACCTGCAAAAGCATCAGAGACCTCCAAAGCAAACACCCAAACAACCTGCACCTCCCATCACAAACCAGATAACACATAAAACACAAAATCAGTGTGCCGCACAATCACAGCCCTTAAGGCAAAATAACATACCTAATACACTAGTAATAGATGACTCTATAGTCAGGCACACTGACGTCCCACTCACTAGGCTGGACAAGCAGAAGGTTACTGTTTGCTGCCTGTCGGGAACCAGAATCTGCCACATAACACAAGCACTCAGGTCACTCCAGAACCAGTACAAATATGACTCTGTCATTGTTCATGCTGGTGTGAATGACCCAAGACGTACCTCCCTGGACTACATGAAAAGAGACATGGAAGAGCGCTCTGATCATGTAGCCCAGGCTGGTATGACCCTGACTAGCATCCTATTCTCACCAAGAATGATACTTCAGTATAAAGAAGAAATGATCCATTTCAACAATTGGCTAAGCTTCTGGTGTCATTCAAAGGGGATCCAATGTCTGTCGGCCTGGGATGACATGCTCGACATGCCACGTTGCTTCACAAGAGATGGCTTGCACCTGTCACCTCTAGGCTTTCGAATACTGGCCAAGGCTCTTGCTGCCCCCATAGTGCCTTTTTAGGCAAGGCTCAAAAGTCAAACCCAACTCCATAAACAGCACAATTAACAAAAAACTGAGGGTTATGCTACTTAACGCCAGGAGTTTAAATCTCAAAATGCACATGCTCAAAGCACTTCTCAGTATGGAGAACGTTGGCATCTGTGCAGTAACTAAAACCTGGTTCAAGGCTCCAGAGAGCACCCCAGCACTACCGGGCTACCACTCATACCACACGTTTCAGCCACAGAACATGGACAGAAACACAAAAGGAGGGGGTGTATCCATATTAATCAAGGATACCTACACCTCCAGGTTAGTGGCACAGCATGATACCTCCGAGATCCATGTGCAACTAACATCAGGCAAATATGCAGTACAAATTGTGGCCTGCTGTAGATCACCCTCCATGACCCAGGACCATCACTCCACCTTTCTGGAGACACTGGAAAACATGAAGGCCCTACCGAACACCCTGATATTGGGCAATTTCAATTACCCTACCATTCACTGAGAAAACTACTAGAGTACAACTTCCAGGCCCAGCGCTTCCTGGAATTCATCAACTCAAATGCCCTGGATCAGCTGGTAAACTCCCCTACCAGAGGTGGAAACATATTGGGCCTGGTTATCACCAACATGGGCGACAGGTGTTCCACACCGGAGGTCAACCTGTCACTGGTTAGATCAGACCATAAACTAATCATTCTGTATGTCCACACCCCACCACCACCCCCAACTAAGGAAACCACAGTAAAAAAACTTTTCTAAAGCAAACTTCACCTTACTTAAGACAGAGGTGGTAGGTTTCACAGCCCCCACGCTAAAGGATAATGCTGCCCAAAATGCAGAAACCTTTACAAATGCACTATATGAGCAGCTACAAGGATGCATGGATCGTGCCATCCCTAACAAAACTAAGACTCACTCCTCTAAGAGAAGGAAACCAGTTTGGTGGACCCCTCTTATAAATAGGCTATATAATAGAAGGAGGAAACTACTTCAGAAAAAAGCAAATCCCAAGAAGGAAAGACATCCCTGATCAGTATCGGTAAGAAACTAAGGTCCCGCATGAAAACATCCAAGGCTAACTTCGAAAGAAAAATAGCCAAGGATTCAAAAGATAACCACAAAGCCGCCTTTAGCTATGTTAAGAATCTAAGTGGCAGCTCGTAGATATGCACTTAACTAGTGCAAAATAGCACAAAGTATACTGAACCTACTGATATTGCCAACATCCTGGCAGATAGATTCAGTGCAAACTTCACCCCCCTCTCACCTCCAAAAGGGCCCACAACAATACCGGAAAAGTGTAGTGTCACAAAAATCACAGACGCACAGGTGAAAACAACCCTTTCATAGGCCACAAACACAGCGTCAGTGGGACCAGATGGTGTCCCAGGCTGCGTCTTGCACGAACTACAGAAGGAACTAACCCCCCACCTAAACATGCTGTTCAACCTCCAGCCACTCCACAGGCTATATGCCCATAGAATGGTGCACAGCAATGGTTATTCTTTTCCACAAAGGAGGGGCCACAACTGACCCTGGTAACTATTGCCCCATAAGCCTGACTAGCCTGGTCTGCAAGGTTATGGAGCGCATCATCATGGAACTCATTAACAAAGACTTTAGGAGCCTCCAAACACTTGACCCGACCCAGTTCGGCTTTAAGGGCAGATCATGCCTACTAAACCTGGTTGACTTCTTTGAGACAGTCACCAAGGCCATAGACGAGGGAAAGGTGGTTCACACAGCCTACTTTTTTCCTCACCAAGGCTTTCAACACCATTCCCCACTTGGGTATTACAGAAAAACTCACCAGCCTGAACATAAACCCCCAAGTCATGAGATGGGTTGCCAGCTGGCTTACAGACAGAACTCACATGGTAAGAATAGCGAGCTCTGGGTCCGACTCTAAACCAGTCACAAGTGGTGTCCCACAAGGCTCGGCCCTATTGTTCGGCATATACTTCTCAGAAGTACAGACAAACACAGGAGGACTATGGCTAACCAAGTTTGCCGATGACTGCAAACTGGGAGCCATAATTAACTCTCCGCCTGACATGGACATCCTCCAAATGGGCCTTACTGAGATGGAGAAGTCATGGCCTCAAGCTAAATGCCAAAAAATGAGTAGTCTTTTTTGGGAAAAACAAAACACCCATGAATTACCACATAGGTGGCAGCCCCCTTAATATAGAAGAGGTAATAAGAGATCTGGGGATCCAGGTAGATAGTAATCTCTCCTTTGACAATCATATTGTCAAAGTAGTTAGGAAATCCTTCTATGTGGCCCATCTAATTACTAATGGGTTCGCATCTAGAAATAAAGAGGTTATAGTGCCCCTCTACTCGTCACTCATTAGACCCATCATAATAGAGTACAATGCCCCTTTTGGGATGTACCTCACAAGACTCTTCCAACAGCTGGAAAGACCAAAAAAGTACCTCACCAAGAGAATTACTGGCCTCAAACATATGTCCTATGCAGCCCGACTGAAAAAACTCCGGCTGTACTCAGTGGCATATCGCTTACTTAGAGGTGATCTCCGCCTGAGTTACAAAGCCATGTCCAACTCCAGAATTGATGGACATGCTCCACCTAAAGAAATCCAAGTCACTGTGAGCCACGTGCTCTGGTGAGCTAAACCTCGCCACAACAATAAATAGAACATGCAGGAGGGATAGATTCCCAGGGATAGATTCCTGTCACAGAGACTCCCCATACTTTGGAACAAAATTCCAAACTACATCAGGCAGAGCCCCTCACTAACACTCTTCAAGAGAAACCTTGATGAGTGGATGGGTAACAGAAAATACACCCCTGGGATCACTTCATTGGCTCTGCTTGACAGTGGATCAGTTAATTAATCAATGGGGTGGCGAAAGCCAACACACTCTGGATATGCTTATAAATGCCCTCGGGCAGATAGCTTAGTACCTACCTATGAACCTAATAAGGGCAGCATATACTAATTTCAAAACTGCAGTATCTGTAGTATTCCCCTAGTTCAGAGACACTGTAAGTTTGGAGTTAGTTTATATAAGTAGTAAGGTATGGGAGGAGCAGCACCCTGCAAAATACAACCTAAAAGTTTAAAAGCGAATTGTGGAATTTGACATTTTTTGTTAAAATTTGTGTATTCATTTTCAAAGTGTTGAAATCTCACATTTCTAATAGCTACTCATGTGTTTTAACATAACTGTGCCTCAAAACAGTAAGTCCTTATCAGGCTTGTTCACATTCTGTTGCCAAATATTTGTTGGTTTATAGAGTTCTGGGAAATATGTTTTAGTAGTGCTTTTTGGACTGATTGTGTGTGGTTTTGCATGAAGAATAATGGACAGATTGTGTCTTTTCAATTTTGGCCCTAAAATGGGTAGATTAGTGGACAAAAAGTGGTCAAAGTGGATGAAAGAAAAGAGACGGAGCATGTTGTATTCTGTGCAAAAATATTGTGATGAAAATGAAGTGCAGAATTTGGATAGGTGGTACATCGGGGTGCAGGTAGAACAGAGTAATAATAAGTCTGGCCACTTCAGGAAAGCCCCATCAGGGCATACGAGACATTACTTTGTTGTCATTCCAGCTGTGGGATGATATTACAATCTTCCTTTGGTCCACTGGTCAAACTGAACTGGTTTTATTTATTTTTTTATTTTTTTATTTTTTTTATTTTATGTGACTTTTCTTTTTGTTTTTGTTTTTCCTTTTGTTGATCAGATTAATCCCACTAGGTTAGCTGCGTCTTGTCAGGGGAAACCCAAGGTGGTAGTACTACTATGGACATTTGGCAGGCACGTTCCTCTATTCTTTTCAATAGGTGCCATGGGATATTTGACATCTACCTCAGCTTCCACTAGATCAAGCAGAGATGGAGCCTTGATTTAATATGTAATCTAAAGGATGACACACTGAGGTTCTACTGCACTGTGGTGTCAGCAATCCATCTACCTGGTGTGGAATAGAACCCACAGCCCTCTTGAGTATTGTATACAGTTCTTGAGAGCATAGTAAAAGTGAAACTGCAAAACCTAGCAATGAAGTATAGAGGAGGAGCAGCAAGAGTGAAGCTGAGAAGGGTTTTGTAAACTGTGGAAGGATGAAATGCCTGGTTTCATGTATTTGTAACATATGAGGGAACAATTTAGTAGCATTTTGGTAACTTTGTATATTCTGCACTGTCATGAAGAAGTTCTGAGATTTGATCTTTGAGGGAAAAATAAGTGGCAAGACAATCTGCTCATGTACCTTGTTAACCACTCTGTATTTTTCTTGCTGTATGGGTTCTATATTTTCTTATGTTGTCAGCCTTTCCCCCTTAAATGCATGCCGTATCTATGCTGCTTCACATTGTCCAGCTACGCTGGTAGTTTTAGTTCAGGGTGTTAGTGACCTGTTGTGTATGAAGTCTTCAACCCAGAACACCTGCTTCCAGAAGGACTTCTGACAACCTTAACCACTGAAGGCTGTGACGGCTCCTTGGGACCCCTGAACTCTGTGATAACTCTGCATTTGATATAAGCATATGTACAGCAAGGGCCAACTGTCTAGTCTCTGCTTTTTGTGTTCTCTTTTCTAATTGGCACCTAAGAATACCTTTTCTGCAGCCATAACAGGAGCCCCAATTACCCATAACTCTGCACAAACGTCCGTTAACTCCTAATTACCTATAGGAAGACATACTAGTAAACAGATTGATTGTTAGTGTCTGTGAATGTCTTAAATAGCCTTTTTTAGCACTAACCAGAACAGCAGAACATTGTTGTTTTTGATACTGTTGCCCTTTTCTGCATTAACTTTTCCTTTTCCAACAAGGCCTAATATAATATATATATAAAACCTACCAAGGCCTAATATAATTGATATGTAAAACCCTATAGAGGCCTGTCAGCCACTAATTCTACCTTTTTTATTTTCTGAATCGGGTCTGTTGTATCATTTGTGAAAACTGTAAAAAAAATAAATAATTTTCAAGGGTAGAATAAAGAAACAGCATCCTAAAGAGATCTGTGATGTACATGTCATTTTTCCTTGTGCCTCTATCAGCGTATGTGTCCTCGTGCATAGATGTGACAAATCTAACACCATATAGTAGATTTTGCTAAAAAAGCCTCCCTCATTGTCACTATTCTCCTTTCTACTTTGCTAGTCTTGTGCACGTCACCTTTATGACATTCTGTCTTTATTACAGTTGGAGTTCCCATTCAATAACTGGTAGAAACAGGTGGTAATAGGACGGGTTCCATGATTCCAGGATCTTGCATTCACTTTATTGACAGACCGATGTCTGTTCAAGTCAATCCACTGGAAATGGACGTCTGAAATAACAGCTTATACCACTTTTTTCTACCCTACCGGACCTTGCTGTGGCACACAGGCTGTTTTAGGAGATCCTCCTAGTCTGAAAATGTTGAGTCCAACAGCGGACACAAATGCAGCATTAGGCCTAAGACGGTTTTGGGTTGTATTACCAACATTGCACTTTCTTTGCGTGTACCAGTCTGCTTTTCACAGAATGATGCCATGAATTTCCCATGTAGCTCTCCTTGTGCGTTGGGCAACAGGAAATAACAGCAAGAGCCATCTAGCAGAACAGAAAGCATTTCAGATGTGCTCTGAGTAGCACTGGTACATCCTGTCTTGTTGACAGTAACACACATAGGTTCATAGGTTTATACTAGGCTATCTGCCCTAAGGCATTTATAAGCCTAGCCCAAATTTTTGTGGCTTACGCCACCCCTTATATGAAAAAATACTGTGCCCATTAGTTTGTTGTGCCTCTGTCCAGCAGCGACACAGAGATGATTCCCGGGGTAAACCTACGATCTCCCATCCACAGGTCTAGATTTCTCTTGAACAGAGTCAGCGAGGTGCTCTGCCTCACATGGACCGGGATTTTATTCCACAGCATAGGGAGTCTCTGAGTGATAAATCTATCCCTCCAGCACATCCTATTTATATCCGTGCTAAGGTTTAAGTCACTTGCTCTAGTGGTTTTGGTGGATTTGGATTTTTTTGAGGTGGAGCATGTCCATTAATTCCGGGTTGGACATGGCCTTGTATGTCAGGCACATGTCACCTCTGAGCAGACGGTATGCGACTGAATAGAGCTGGAGTTTCTTCAATCTGGCAGCATATGACAGATTTTGGAGTCCTTTATCCTTTTGGTGAGGAACTTTTGGGGTCTCTCCAATTGCTGCAGATGTCGGGTGAGATACATCCCGAATGGGGCATTGTACTCGATCATTGGTCTGATAAGTGAAGAGTACAGGGGAACAATGACCTCACTAGATCTGGATGTGAATCCTTCATGATCAGGTGGGCAATGTAGAAGGTCTTTCTAACCACTTTAGCAACGTGAGTGTCAAAAGAAAGGCCACTGTCAACCTGGGTCCCCAGGTCCCTGATAACCTCTTCTGTGCTTAGTGGATTGCCACCTATATGGTAGCTTGGGGTTACCTTGTTTTTCCCGAAGGGTATGACTATACATTTTTTGGCGTTTAACTTCAGGCCATGGCTCTGGCACCAGCTATCTGTTTCCGTGAGTCCCTTCTGAAGGATATCCGTGTCCGATGCACTTTCCACTATGGCGCCCAGTTTGCAGTCATCTGCAAACTTTGTCAGCCAAAGTCCTCCCATGTTGGCCTGTACTTCTGAGAAGTAGATGCCAAACAATAGGGGGCCACTGAATCCTAAACTTTACTCTCGGCTACTTGTTATTGTTTGGGCTATGCATCACCAACAGGTTCTACCACACAAATACTGGTACTTGATTTTTTATTGTCAGTTTTATTGCTGTTGTAGCCGTGATATTTGTTTGCTATTACCTGTACCTTTTAGTCACAAAGTGCAACTTGAGAGGAGTGTAGTAGAAACCATGCAAGTATCTCCCATCTGTTTCCCCAGGGTCAGATTCAGTTCCCCAAACTATGTTTTCATATCACTGTAAACAAAGCAGTAAACCCTTCCCCTCCACCAACACTCCAGCATTTTTTGTTGTATTGTATTTGCTGAAATATGCAAATAATTTTTTTATCTTACTGTTGGTAGAAAGATCTGAACTCCCAGTTCAGTTAATCAACAAGACTTTCTAGGTGAAGTCACTTTTTCTCACCATCTCAGACCTCAGGCTGTAAAGCGTAACATATGACCCTGTTGCTGTTCATCACTTTGTGGCACATTTTCTTCATTAAATTCATAGCAGCCTTGTTTAGTTGAAGCCGAAACAAATGCCTGTACACCCTGCTCTTGCATAACATAGTCAAAGACCCTTGGAAAAACTAAGGCAGTCAGTCTAATGCATATTAAGAGTTTGTGAATCTGGGAAAAAATGGACTCCATTGGAAGAAAATATTTTAACACTGCTGAGAGAGTCAATTCACATTTCTTCTCCTCCGCTGATATTCTTGTATTATCTCAAAAAACGAGGCCATAGTTGATCTGTGGAATGCATAGTTATGATGCAGTCTATTCCTCAGAAGTGCACACAGCTGCACTAAAAAGTTTAATGAGTGCACTTGTTTTATGTATTTTATAGATAGATTTAATGAATAACAAGTATCAGAAACTGTAAGAGTGAAAGTGGCAGTACCAGCATTCATGATGGTGGAAGTATGAATCAGAGCAGTTTAATATGTAAGTGGCGCAACTGGTATGCATTGCAATGAGGTAATTGTCATTCACCCCCATAGTGTGACCTTGGAGTTAGTGTATGTAACTTAGGGGATGTGGTGGGGGAAGTTTATTTTTGTGGGATTTTTAGGGTCAAGGTTAAGATTTTCAAGGACTGTCCATATTAAAAAATATTTGTTTTTCACTCTGCATTGCTAGTTTACAGGTATTGTTTAGTAACTTGGGGTATCCTAGCAGTTAGTAAATGCCTTTCTGATTCCACTGATATCTCTTTTTCCATCACATATGCATTTTGATATATTGACTTTCCAAATTACTTGATATGTATGATTTTCCAGCAAGGATGTGACCAGTGTTGTCATGGCATTGAGATCACAAATCATGGTTGCTATGCGACACTTGAGGCATGATCCATCACTGAGCTTGTGGTCGGTACAGCGGAGTATGATCCATCCAAAAAAAGCAGGCCAGCACTCCAAAGTAGAAAATAAAAGATTTATTGTGGTCACACAGTCGAAAGGTACATACAAAAGCACGAACCCACAGAAAATCAAACCAGTTTCGGCAAAACGATGCCTTCTTCAGTGAATACAACCACAAATTAATAATGCAACCATTTAAATCGTGAATCATTTAATGAGCCATACCTGATGGACACTTGCAAATGCTCATTAAGACCAGGAGAAAATAAGCCAAACTTATGATCTAACCAGTAGAAAATAAGCCAAACCGTCTTATGATCCAACCAGGAGAAAATAAGCCAAACCGTCTTATGATCCAACCATTTTCTTTGCTGTTTACTGTACCATGCCAGCCAGTTTTGTTTACTATACCATGCCAGCCAGATGTTCTTCATACCACATTGCTGCAGTCCTAACACTTGGGTAGTCCGCTGTCCCAGTCGGCCCGAATACCAAAGTATATGGCTGACGTCGGTCAAGGCGCATTAGTCTGACGTCAGGACGTCAGGGTACAAATGCGCATGACCGACGTCATATCCCCAGTCTTTTTTGCCGCATGGTCCGATGCAGAAGCAGTTTTGCAAGTGCAGGTTGGCGTTCTGAGATTTTCCGAAGTCAGAGTTTCAGACCGAATCCAAGTTGGCTAAGTACCCCGTTGGGGATTATTTTGTTTTTTTCTTACCTCAGTATTTTACCGGATGTCAGAAAAAGTGAATAACTGTATTTCTTGTGGGAAACAGATACCTCATAGGGATTACCATACCTTGTGTATACCTTGCTTAGGGCCTGAGCACGACGTTGTTGGCTGTCGCTCTTGTGCTAGATTTAACAAACGCACTATAAAGAGAAGATTAGATTGTGCCAGGTTAGTTTTGGGAAGCGGTGTAATTATAAAATGCCGCCGGATGCTCCGCGCCGCTTTGTCAAAAAGCGCAAGGACAAAACAGCAAAGCCTAGGCTGGAAGAACCGTCCGTCCCGGACGCCGGTTCTTTAGAGGGCTCGGTGGAGCCAGGGGTTCAGCCAGAAATTTCTTTGGAATCCCGAGGAGAGACTTTATTACTGCAAGATGTGACCTCTCAGGAGGTAGGCCAGGCGGAAGGGGCTTCTCAGGTAGCTGTTCTTCCCTCCCTTCCTAAGGTGGTTAGGCCCTCCCCTGCTGTTTCCAAGGCTTCTCCCAGGGGCAGGCCAGGTTTTGTTTCAGGAGTTACCCCTAGTTCTTCAGGGTCTGTACCTAAGAAGCATATGCTTAAGATGGCAGAAGATTTGATTACAATGATTAGAGGTTCTATGCCCCCTCCTGATAAGAGGCCTAGGGTGGAACCTGAGCTTGGGAGTTTTGAGCAGTGTTTGGATGCTTCTGAGTCTTCGGCTGAAGACTTGCAGGAGTATTCCCCTTACTCTGATTCTGATGTAGATGATTCTACTCCTTCTGCTTCTCCTCCTGAGGATTTTTCATTTTCAGAGACTCTTCATTCCATGAGGGAGCATTTTGAATGGGAAGGTCAGGATTTCTCTGATTCCAGGAAAAGGCTTAGGGAATTTTTGTTTCTACCCCAGCATAGGCCTTTAGCTATACCTCCTGTTCTAGATGTGGTAGAGGATGTTTTTGCAGAGGCTTCTCTGAACCCTGACTCTTTGCCTCCTGCTCCAGTTAAACCGGATAGATATTATAGGGTGCCTGAAGCTCATAAGTATCTTTTAAGAGTCCTAGGGCAGACCCAGAAACTGTTTCACAGGGGCCTAAAGGTGTTAAGGCTTCTGTTGTTAAAAATCCTGTTCCTCCAGATAAAGAGGCTAGGGCTTTGGATAGATGGGGAAAGAAAGTGTATACTTCTTCCACTTTGGCCATGAGAGCTTTGAACTGCCAGTTTCACATGTTGAAATACCAAAATTATCTCCTTTCACAATTAAAGTCTAAGGTAGATGCTTTGGCGGAAGGTATTGAGTGTAAAGAGTTGCAGGATTTAGTTCATGTTTCTGAACAGGTGGGTAAGCATTCTTTGCAATGTGGTTTTGATGCTGTGCAGGCCTCTTCGAGGGTGGCTGCCACTGGTTCGGTTCTTCGCAGGCACGCCTGGTTGAGGGATCAGAATTTAGCTGAGCATGTGAAAACAAGGATTTTAGATGCTCCCTTACAATCTGATGTGTTGTTTGGTTCGCCTGTGGAAGCAGTTCTAAAGAAAATGGAAGACAAGGCTAAGTCTATGCAGACTGTTAAAGATTTTTGCAGGTTCAGCCTCCAAGTTTAGTAGAAATTGGCCTACCAAGGGGTGGACATATCCTGCTTATGATTCCCAGTCTAGGGGTAGGTCTAGACGTGGTAGAGGCAGAGCTCAAGGTTCTTTTAGGCCTAGAACAGGGAGTTCACCTGCTCAGTCTTCTGGTGAGGGCAGGGGTCAGTCCTTTCGTAAACAGACACAATGACCTGCCTTTTCAGCTGCCAGAATCTTCTCGGCTGGCAGCACCTTTGGGAGGAAGGTTGGCACTTTTCAAAGAAAACTGGAGTTTAATTACCCAAGACAGATGGGTATTGGATATCATTCACCACGGTTACAGGTTTTATTTCCATACCTTGCCTCCTTTCAAAGGCATGCCAGACATTCCTCCTCAACAAAGGAAAGAGGCTCACAAGCAAATTTCTCTGTTGCTCCAAATAGGGGCCATTCAGCCGGTTCCTGTGCCAGAAAGGGGCCTAGGATTTTATTCTCGCCTGTTCCTAGTACCAAAAAGGGGAACACGTGGAGACCAATTTTGGATCTGTCTATCCTCAACACTTATCTGGACATTCCCAAGTTCAAAATGTTGACGTTACAACAGCTTTTACCTCTGCTGGGCAAAGATCACTGGATGGTAACTTTGGATCTCAAGGAAGCTTACCTTCATGTTCCTATCAGACTAATTTGCAGGAAGTATCTGCGTTTCGAGCTGGGAATTCTCATTATCAGTTCTCTGCATTGCCCTTTGGCTTATCTACTGCGCCCAGAGTATTCACAAAGGTTCTGGCTCCAGTGATAGCTTTCTTCAGGCTAAAAGGAATACAAATCTATCCTTATTTGGACGATTGCCTGATTCTGGCTCAAGGAAGGGACGTGCTTCTTCAGCATTTGGAATATGTGATAGCAGTGCTAAGATGCCTAGGGTATTCTGTGAACGAAATAAAGTCCAGTCTAGTACCCTCTCAAGACATGTGCTTTCTGGGTGTGAGACTGAATACAGCAACCCAGATGGCCTTTTTAACCCCGAACAAACAAAAGAATCTTTCTCTTTACTTCCATCAACTATCTCATCAGTCCGGGCTGACTGCAAGGACAGTCCTTCAAGCCTTAGGGTTCATGGCATCTTGTATTCTGGTACTTCCCAATGCCAAACTGCATATGAGGAAGCTACAATGGTATCTCAAAAATGTATGGACACAGCACTGCCAGGATTTGGACACTGTCATTCAAATAATACCTTGCATTCAAAAGGAATTTTTGTGGTGGGCTCAGGAATGTCACCTAAACAAGGGACTCTCTGTGACCCGGCCAGAGGCGAGTCAGATTCTAACGACAGATGCCTCAGACACAGCTTGGGGAGCTCATCTGAATGGAAAGTGGATACAAGACAAGTGGCCTGCCAGACTGCAGCATCTACATATCAACATGAAGGAGATGTTAGCAGTCCAGTTTGCATTACTGGCTTTCAAGGATTTACTTCTTCCAGGGCAGGTGTTGATTCTAACAGACAACACAACTGTCATGTGGTACATCAACAAACAAGGGGGAACACATTCTTATCCTCTATGCAGACAAGCAATGATTTTGTGGGAGACTGCGTTAAGCTTGCAGCTGAATCTTCACGCAAGGTTTCTGCCAGGAGCACAGAACTCCTTAGCAGATGTGTTAAGCAGGCAAATCATGGATCCCCACGAGTGGAAACTGGATCTTCATGTATTTCAGACATTGACAGTGTCATGGGGAACTCCAGACATAGATCTGTTCGCTTCTCCACTAAACCACCAGCTGCCAAAGTTTTGCACGAAAAGGTTTCATCACACAGCCTGGAAAGTGGATGCTCTTTCTTTCAGTTGGAAAAATCTTCATGTGTATGCCTTTCCACCTCTGCCTCTCCTCCCAAAGGTACTTCTAAAGGTCAGACAAGACAAGCCAAGGATGATTTTAATAGCTCCAGATTGGCCTCGCAGCACTGGTACCCATTGCTGAGGAGTCTGGTAAGGAAGCCTCCATGGCCCTTACCTTTGATTCCACACCTATTGTCTCAGAAGGACGGGCATCTGCTCAATGTCAAGCTTCACTCTCTTCATCTAACAGCTTGGCATATTCTGTTTTGAACCATAGCAGGTCTCAGCTTCCTCAACAAGTTTTGAATGTGATTATGGAAGCCAGAAGACCTAGTACAAGGAAAGTGTATGCAGGAAAATGGAAGAGATTTTTATTTTGGTGTGCAGCAAAGGATTTGGATGTTTCGGAGCCAAATTTGAGTGTGGCTCTTCAATATCTTACTGAGTTATTGGACAAAGGTTTGTCTTTCTCTTCCATTAAGATTCATGCTGCAGCAATTTCAGCTCACTATGATTGTGACCCACCATTGTTTTCTCATCCTTTGTTCAAGCAATTTCTTAGAGGGGCAAAGAATATAAGACCCCCACGTAGAGCTCCTACTCCTGCTTGGGACCTCAATTTTGTGTTGGAGAAACTCACTCTACAACCTTTTGAGCCTGCAGCTACTGCTGAATTGAAATATTTGTCATGGAAGACTGCCTTTTTGTTAGCCATTACATCTGCAAGAAGGGTGTCTGAATTGCAGGCCCTTATGGCGGTTGAGCCTTTCCTGATTTTTCATAAGGATAGGGTATCTTTACGCACTAATCCTTCCTTTATGCCTAAAGTGGTTTCTAGTGTGGCTTTAAACCAAACTATTCATTTGCCTACCTTTTATGCAAATCCCCAAAATAAGGGGAAAAGATTTTGCACACTTTAGATGTACACAGGCAGTTGCGTTATTATTTAAGCAGGACTAAGGATTTTAGGCAGTCTCAGCAGTTGTTTGTTTCTTTTGCTTTGAGTTCTCAGGGCAAGCCTGTGTCAAAACAAACTATTTCTAAGTGGATTGGGTTTTGCATTGCATTTTGTTATTCCCATCATGGCAAGGAGATTCCAGCTGGGATTAGGCCTCATTCCACTAGGGCTACTGCCACTTCAACAGCATTTCTAAGGGGTGGCAACTAAGGATATTTTGGAGGCAGCTACTTGGAGTTCAGTGCATACTTTCTCTAAGCATTACCACCTTCCTCTCTACTCTAAATCTAGGGCTGGTTTTGCCACGCTATTTTGCAGGGCATGTTGTCAGCTCCTGCTTCCTTATGATTTGCCAGCCTCCCTTACCTCTGCTTTGGGATTCTACCCAAGTGTTAGGACTGCAGCAATGTGGTATGAAGAACATAGTACAGTTTTGTACCTACCATAAATGTAGATGTTCAAGATCCACATTGCTGCAGTCCAATTTACCCTCCCTCCTTCCCCTCTGTGTTTAGGGGTGGTTGTGTGGGTGTGGTTATACTCTTGTAAATTTGTATATATTGTATATATATTTGGTGCAGGAGTGTGTGGTGTTTTTGGTTTTAGCCTTATCTTTTTAGGGTCTTCTGACATCTGGGGCAAGAAAAGACTGAGGATATGACGTCGGTCATGCGCATTTGTACCCTGACGTCCTGACGTCAGACTAATGCGCCTTGACCAACGTCAGCCATATACTTTGGTATTCGGGCCGACTGGGACAGCGGACTACCCAAGTGTTAGGACTGCAGCAATGTGGATCTTCGAACATCTACATTTATGGTAGGTACAAAACTGTACTTTTTGTTTACTGTACCATGCCAGCCAGTTTTGTTTACTGTACCATGCCAGCCAGTTTTGTTTACTATACCATGCCAGCCAGTTTTGTTTACTGTACCATGCCAGCCAGTTTTGTTTACTATACCATGCCAGCCAGTTTTGTTTACTGTACCATGCCAGCCAGTTTTGTTTACTATACCATGCCAGCCAGTTTTGTTTACTGTACCATGCCAGCCAGTTTTGTTTACTATACCATGCCAGCCAGTTTTGTTTACTCTATCACCATCAATTCTGTCGATAATCATAAACCTGAATTGTGCCATCTAGTGATTAATGGAATGTTTCTATTATGCATTGGTCAACCTCTTGTTTCTTATATCACTCATATGCTCAGAGATACGTATTCTCAAAGTACATGAAGTTTGGCCAACATAAAAAGCAGAACAAGTGCATGTAACCAAACAAATCACCCAGTTCATGCTACAATTGCACATAAACCTGATATCCTATACCTTGGAGGTATTTTTGCTGGTAAATTGTTTGGATTTTGATACATGTTTACAAAGGGAACAATGGCCACAAGTGCAACATCCTATGAGTCAACTACCATCCAACGTAGACTGATATACCTGATCAGAATGAGATTTATTCTTATTTTTGTAATGATTAAAAAAGGATCCTAATGTTTTGCCCCTACAAAAAGAGAACAAACATTTAGATGCAAGAATATCAGACAACCTGTCATCTGCATGTAAAATGTTCCAATGTTTTTGAATGACTTCCATAAACATACTAGTATTACGACCAAAAGTGATAATTAGCCTAATAATCATATTACAGTTCTGATCCCTGTATTTATAATCTAAAAGTGTTTTCCATTCTTGCCTGGAGGCCCATAACCATGTGTGGCAAACCTATGAGCAAGATCCTGTTTGTTATATTCATAGGATTCATCAGAGGAGCAAACACGCCGCATACACACAAATTGTGATTTTGGAATGTTATGAATGATATGTCGGTGTGAAAGCTGGTGGCATGTAACAATGTATTGAATCGTGGATGTTTGCTGTACTGAATCGTGGATGTTTGCGATAAACCATACTCCCTAGGGTATTATCTTCATTCCGGGAAATAGTCACTACTGAATCGTGGATGTTTGCGATAAACCATACTCCCTAGGGTATTATCCTCATTCCGGGAAATAGTCACGTCGAAAAAATGAATTTGATATGATGGTGTAGGGTAAAGTGAATCCCTCATTTATTATCATTCAGATATTCCACAAACTCTTGTAAATATACCATATCTGGCCTCATTATCATCCAGCAGTCGCACAAATACCTACGCCAGATGTCAAGCTCCCCTAAAAATATATTATAAGTTATATCATAGATAAGTTGTTCCTCCAGGTAACCCATAAAGAGATCTGCATAGATGGGGGCAAAAGAGGCACCCATAGCTGTACCTTTTACTTCCCAATAACACTCCCCATTAAACACATTTTTTGTCAAAATATGTTCAGTCAGGCACACTAGGAATGTGTTGAAGCCAGGGGTGTATAACGAGGCGCAACTGAGCCAGTATTCCAATGCCAATAGACTCGCCCAATGTGGTATGTTAGTGTATAGAGCTGTAACGTCCAATGTGTACATAATCCACCCAGGCTCCATCTCAATATCAGATATGATCTTCAAAGATTCAGTGGTAACCTGTAACCTTTCAATTCCAAAGACATGCATCTGGAGCATTTCTCCCCGGGCCTCCGCTGAAAACAGGCTCTGTGGAACCTAGTCGGACATTCCCGGTCAACAAATAATAAATAAATAAATAAATAAAATAACCTAGACATGACTGCACATAATAATGGCTTCATATATTTGTAGAGGAAAGCAATAATGGTTCTGTACCGATCCCTTCCTGATACAGCGGGTCTACTTGGTGGTCTATGTAAATCCTTCTGTATCTTAATGGTTCTGTACCGATCCCTTCCTGATACAACGGGTCTACTTGGTGGTCTATGTAAATCCTTCTGTATCTTAATGGTTCTGTTCCGATCCCTTCCTGATACAACGGGTCTACTTGGTGGTCTATGTAAATCCTTCTGTATCTTAATGGTTCTGTACCGATCCCTTCCTGATACAACGGGTCTACTTGGTGGTCTATGTAAATCCTTCTGTATCTTAATGGTTCTGTACCGGATCCCTTCCTGATACAACGGGTCTACTTGGTGGTCTATGTAAATCCTTCTGTATCTTAATGGTTCTGTACCGATCCCTTCCTGATACAACGGGTCTACGTGGTGGTCTATGTAAATCCTTCTGTATCTTGGGGAGAAGATACAAATACTGATGTTGGGGGTCTGGTACCATCAGGTGAAAGACAACAGACTGATTAACAATGCCCTCCTCCAAAGCAAGCTTAAGAAAGGTATCAATGTCCTCTATGCCACACCTTTATCGCATTCCCTACTGGACAGTAATTTATTCCACTAAGCACTTGTCTTTGCTCTGTGTGATCATTCTTGCAGATGTTACTGTAATTAATAACAAAGTTCTCAACTTCAGACTTAGTGGTCTGCAGTCACATAAAGTACCATTTTATATTTACAAAAATGGATCAGATTTGGAACCCCCCTAAATCTGCATAAGAAGCATGTGTCTAATAATGAATAAAAATGAATGACTGTATTAGGCAGTACTGCATGCAGCAGCTAGCACTTTAAAGTTTTTAATCTCAGAATGTCTCCATTCTTTCCTCATGAGTGTACAGCAGGTTGGTTTTGTGTTTGTTTCAACTTGAATTAAGATTTCATCCTTTTGCTGCAGTTTCCTTTTCTGACTGGTCATCTGTAGATTGAACTCCAGTATGATGTCACGCTGCTTGCACTGTAAATGAGTGATAACTCAAGGCACTGCAGCTCATATAGTGCCATACTTTAAACAGTTCACCCCTGTAGTATCTCTGTCATGTTAATCTGTTGCTTAGCAAAATAGCAACAAGCTCATCTTGACTGGACTGGTTACATTGTAACCAGTGCTTCTTGGTCATCCACATGCAATATTGTAGAAACCAGTTTCCAAGTTTAAATTGCCAGTATGTGTGCATGTCAATTAATTCTGTACTGCATTACACACTCCATGATGTTATTTATTTGTATGACATTTGATTACAGGGAAAGTCTGACTGGGTATGAATACCATTTTTAATGGAACCCTGGGGAAAAAGCTCCATTGACAAATACAGTTCAATTACATAGACACAGAGCAGTTACTTTGGTTTACTATCGTATTTTAGAACTGCAGGCGAATGAGCACGGGTTAGTCGAATGGCAGTTTTCCAGGAGGCAGAATGCCGAACCAGGTAACATCGAATACACTGCAGTGAATGGGGTGTGTACTTCAAACAGGGAATTAACCCATTTCCTCACTGTAGTGTGATCTCAGAGTTGGTATATATAATTTACAGTGAAGTAAATGTACCGTTCACTGTAGAGTGTAACAGTATGTAGGGTGCATAGCATGGGTGACTGATGTCACCTCCTGCTATGTTGAATGCATTGAACTGCAGGTGTCGATGTATTCAGTTTCGACATGGCTGTTATATCGATGATCCATATTTAGCATAGGTTCATAGGTTCATAGGTTCATACTAGGCTATCTGCCCGAGGGCATTTACAAGCCTAGCCCATAGTTTTGTGGCTTACGCCACCCCTTTAGTATGGGGAACTATACCCATTATTTTGCTGTGCCTCTGTCGAGCAGTGACACTGAGGTAATCCCTGGTTTATATCTGCGATCTCCCATCCATTGGTCAAGATTTCTCTTGAACAAGGCCAGCGAGGTGCTCTGCCTCACATATACCGGGATTTTATTCCACAGCATAGGGAGTCTTTGGGTGATGAATCTATCCCTCCAGCACGTCCTATTAATAGCCGTGTCGAGGTTTAAGTCTGCCACCCGTGTGGCTCTGACAGATCTACATTTTCTGAGGTGAAGCATATGCATCAAATCTGGGTTTGACATGGCCTTGTATGTTAGGCAAAGGTCACCTCTGAGCAAGTGGCGACTGAATAGAGCTGGAGTTCTTTCAGTCGGGCAGCATAGGACAGATGTTTGAGACCCTTTATCCTTTTGGTGAGGAACTTTGTGGCCTCTCCAGCTGCTGCAAGTGTCGGGACAGATACATTCGAATGGGGCATTGTACTCAATCATTGGTCTGATGAGTGATGAGTATAGGGAGACTATGACCTCCCTTGATCTAGATGAGAATCCCTTCATGATAAGGTGGGCAATGTAGAAGGTCTTCCTAACTACTTTAGCTACATGGGTGTCAAATGACAGACTACTATCAACCTGGGTCCCCAGGTCCCTGATAACTACTTCTGTGCTCAGTGGATTGCCACCTATTTGGTAGCTAGGGGTAACCTTGTTTTTCCCGAAGGGTATGACTATGCATTTTTTGGCATTTAACTTTAGGCCATGGCTCTGGCACCAGTTATCCGCTTCTGTGAGACCCTTCTGAAGGATATCTGTGTCAGATGTGTTTTCTACTATGGCGCCCAGTTTGCAGTCATCTGCAAACTTTGTCAGCCATAACCCTCCTGTGTTTGCTTGTACTTGGAAAAGTAGATGCCAAACAAGAGTGGGCCCAGGACTGAGCCCTGTGGTACACCACTTGTGACAGGCTTTGAGTCTGACATGGCGCCAGCAACTCTGACCCTGTGGGTTCTGTCAGTCAGCCAGTTTGCAACCCATCTTGTGATGTATGGGTTAACATTTAAGCTGATGAGTTTTTCAATGATACCCGAGTGGGGTATTGTATCGAAGGCCTTCGCCAGATCGAGGTAGGCTGTATGGACTGCCTTTCCCTCATCAATGGCTTTGGTGACTGTTTTGAAAAAGTCAACCAAGTTTAGAAGGCATGATCTGCCTTTGACAAAGCCAAACTGGGATGGATCCAAAGTCTGCAAATTCCCTATGTCTTTATTTATGAGGTCCATTATGATCCTCTCCATGGCTTTGCAGATAAGGCTTGTCAAGCTAATGGGCGGTAATTTCCAGGGTCGGTGGAGGCACCGCCTTTGTGAAGTGGGACCACAGTTGCAGTGCGCCACTCCTGGGTACGTATCCAGAGGTAAGACTATGATTAAACAGCTGTCCTAGCTGTGGGTTTAATTCCTCGTTGAGTTCATGGAGCACACAGCCGGGGACACCATCAGGTCCCATGGATGCTGTGTTTTTGCTTTGGAGAGAGCAGTTCTCACTTGGGCGTTGGAGATGTTTGGGGGCTGCAATCGCTTGGTATAGATATCTCTCCTTTTGGGGAGGGGAGAAGTTTGCACTGAACCTGTCAGCCAGTATGTTGGCAATGTCTGTAGGATCAGTAATCTTCACATCATTTTGAACTAGTTCTGAGCATATCTGGGAGTTTCCTCCCAGGTTTCTAAATATAGCTAAAGAAGGCCTTATGATTGTCTTTTGAGTCTTTAGCTATTTTTCTCTCAAAATTTGCTTTGGATGATTTTATGAGAGCTCTTAGTTTTTACTTATAGTGATCAAGGGTGTCTTACCTTTTAAGGATTTTGCTCTATCTTGTAGTAGCTTCCTCCTTTGTTGTAGAGTTTGTTTATGGCTGGGGTCCACCAGACTGGACGCTTGCCTTTAGTACAAAGAGTCTTTGTTTTGCTTGGGATTGCCTTATCCATGCAGTCCTGCAGGTGCTGGTAGAAGGCATTTGTAAGTGATTCAGCGGCTTGAGTACTGTTTTCCGCCAGCTCGGGGCCTTAAAGGAGACCACACTAGTCTTTAGAAGTGTGAAGTCGGCTTCGAGAAGTTCTTTACTGTGGTCTTTTTATTTCAGGTGGGGTGGGATGAGGACCTCCAGCGAGATTAGTTTGTGATCTGATCTCACCAGTGAGGGGTATACTTCCGGTGTTGAGCATTGTGCTCCCATGTTCGTGATGATGAGATCAAGTATGTTTTCTCCTCTTGTGGGGATGGTGACTAGTTGTTCCATGGCATTTGAGTTTATGAATTCCAGGAACTTTTGGGCTAGGGTGTTTGGGCTTGAGTAGTGTTCCCAGTCTATATTAGGGTAATTGAAGTCACCTAGTATGATGGTGTTTGGTGATACATTTATCCCTCTAGTGTTTTCAGGAAGGCCATGTGAGGTTCCTGAGTTTGTGAGGTGGCCTGTAACATGCTACAATTTGCAGAGCAGTCTTGCCTATGGTTAATTGCACCTGGATGGTCTCCGATGCATCGTGCGCTGCCACCAGTCTTGAGGTGTGGGTGTCCTTGATGAATATGGATACCCCCCCTCCTTTCTTGGTATTGTCCGGATTTTGGGGCCGGAACGCATGATAAGAGGTAAAACCTGATAGTGCTGGGGTGCTCTCAGGAGCCTTGAACCAGGTTTCTGTCACTGCACAGACATCGATGTTCTCCATACTGAGAAGGGCCTCGAGTGCGTGCATTTTGAGATTTAGACTTCTGGCATTGAGCAGCATTACCCTTAGTTTTTTTCCTTTTTTGTGTTCTAGGGTGGTAGGTTTAGAATTTGAGCCTTGCCTAAAAAAGGCACTATGGGGGTGGCAAGAGCCTTTGCCAATATCCGGAATCCCAGGGGTGACAGGTGCAAGCCGTCCCTTGCGAAGCAGCGTGGCTTGTCCAGCATGTCATCCCAGGCAGACAGACATTGGATCCCCTTTGAATGACACCAGAGTTTAAGCCAATTGTTAAAGCTGATCATCTTATCTCTGTATTGTGGCATCATTCTTGGTTTCATCATTCATTTCAGGCTAACATTGTGATCTGTCGACCGATGTAGTTTCGAAAATACGACAGCAAACTGTTACTTGTATTATTGCTCTGTATGTTCACATCTTAATGTAATTTTGAAATGTTTTTAAATTCCTTCTTTCTTATATAGTCCATCTGCTGCTTTGATACTTGCTGTATTTCTAAAGATACTGGAGTCATGACTGAAAAGGATCACTAGAACAGCTCACTTACCCCATCACAAATAGAAAATAAATCAAATCAAATAAAGTACGTCCGATAGGTCGTCCTTTGGGCCATCCATGTATGGAATACTCAAGACCTTCAGTGAATCACTTTACAATCTGGACTTTGGAGAAGATTTGTAATGTTTAAGCTCATTTTTATTTTTCATAAATATTATGATGTCATTGGCCAGTGATGATGATGTGAGATGTAGAAAAGTGTGTGTGTGTGTGTGTGTGTGTGTGTGTGTGTGTGTGTGTAGAAATATGGAATACATATTTTGTGTGTGTGTGTGTGTAGAAATATGGAATACATATTTTTTACAGTAATATCCATTCATGATCAACAGAGAAATAAACTTGAAAAACAGAAATCATGTTGTTGTAGTTTGAAAATTATTTTTTCAGACATAATTTTTTTTCAGGGAAAGATTCCGTTGTTTGCCTGATGGGGTGCAAGCATTTCTCCTTCAGTTGTAGGCCTGCCACAGTTGTATAAAAGAAACTCATATGAACATTACACACAATAATCTTGTTTTGTTTCCAAGTAAAGGTTGAAGGGTGAGGCAGGTTGGGACATTTCTAGAAGATTATCTTCCTTTATGCTGTTGTATTATGAGGGAGGTAGAATTTCAACGGCTATTATTTGCCTATCAAATTGTTGTGGCTTTAAAGCGTAGGAATGCAGAAAATGCCAGGTTTCTTAGGTTTGTCAGAACTAGGCTTGCATGAAATGGTAATTATCATCAAAGATCATTTTCACCCAATGTTTTATGGCAAATGGCTGTTGTTTCTAGCCTCGCACTTTGGCAAACTTCTACAAATACTGAGACCTACTATAAATGCTACAGCATTTTATTACAGACAGAACAACTTGAATTTCTTTTGTTGCAGTACAGTGATTGCAGGCCTTATTGCTATATTATTTTACATTACTACCAGAAAACAGAGGGACCCAAGATAGCTGAACTAGTTTATGTTCTTAAAAAGAGTGGAGATTAAGCATGACAGTCTGCTGCTTGTATGGGAGCTCCTGTTATTGAATAATACACTACATAACAAAGACATTCTAGTTTTTGTTTTATGTCTGTAAGCTTTACATCCCAGCTTTCCAAACATGTATGCACAACTTAATGTTTTGTAACAATGGTGCAGAAAATACATCCTGTGTTTTAGTGTGGAGTGCTATTAGCCAGCTTGGAATATACGGCAGGCCTGGGCTTGGTACATACAGCAGGCCACTGGTTATATACTGTGCTGTTTAGATTATCACTCATTGTTACCCTAGAGTACTATCAATCATGTCTTGTGGCCCTTATGTTATATTAAGCATTAACATTAGTATACCAAACACATTGCTTTATTTCACACAGCTGATTGTACTTTTGTATAAGCTGATATCTTGCTTTGTATATTGTGGTATGGCATAGAATGATGCCCTGGATCAGGGCTGTAACAAAGGAATTTAGCTCTCTAGACAACATATCTATTTGGCTACCCCCCCGTGATACTTTAAAAAAATGTCAGCTTACAAGCTGTCCTGATCTTGACCAATTATTGAATAGCTTATAATATGTTGGCCAGTGTTCTGTTTTGTGATAGGTAATTACTTTTAAAAAAAATTAGAAGCTTCACAGTTTACAAACTAACCATTGATTACAATTGTAATTAGTTAATGACAGCTTATAAGTTGTAATTTTTTACTGAGGTTTGATGCCATCTAAAAATTGTTGTCTGCAGCAAGTATTCTGTTCACCCTCACTTTTCATACAGCAGTGTCAGAGTTTACATAACTTAAGTCTTCACTGTGGAGATCACATATAGTTTCAGATTTCAACTCAAAAACAAAGAGAAGTAAGTGGTGAAAAACGAATAAAGCATTGTATATTCTTGTATGTGTATAAAAGCTCAGTCTTTGACTTATTAACAGCTAACAAATGTAGAATGTCTCACCTCTTACAACCTTTAAAAATTCTTAATTCATGAATATTCCCTGAAAAAAAAAACAAGTCAAACAAATACAAATGTCTTTTGAACAGTAAACACTGCCAGAAAGGTACAAACAACAACATTAGCAGTAAAAAGTCCTTTTTCAATGGTAAAAGCCAATGCATTCCCAGTCTTTGCATCAGTATTGTAATACGTTTTAGAGCAAACAAACCCACAATTACATTTTTTAAAGTTTGACAAATAAGTGTTCATATCCTGGAACATGTACATTTCGATGTACAGTCTTACATCACTATTATTTGGCCGTACTTGGGCTTTCACATGACAGCAAAAAATTCCTTTCTGAATGCATATTGAGATGTGTACAGACCTATAAAAATGATGTTTCTTTGTATAATTAACTTTATAAATGGCTTTGAATACCTTTCAATCTGTACAATTTGCAGTGTAAACAACGATGACAGTTTTCTTTAATGTCGTTTAAAGTTTCACCTGCTGTCATGCAATAGTTTGTAAATTACTTGATTCTGGAAATTGTTAATGTATTTGTGAATGTTGTAGATCTTCATACTTATTAACAAACAACTGTCAATATCTCCAGTGCAGTGCACGTGGACAGTGACAGCATATTCTTCTGTCTGTCACAACATTTCACAAGTGACAAACTCTAGTTATTATCTCCACTAAAGGACACCTGAGACTAACTATCCTATTGTCATTTTTTTCTTATACTTTGTCCTTTGATATGCTACCTACAATGAATTGATAATTGAACATCCTAATAGGCACTGGACATTAATAGGAAATATACAATAAAGGTGTTTTAGTCCTGTATGAATCAATTTCAAAACCACTGTTTTTTTTTTAAATATAGCTTAGGTGACAGAGCTTTATAATAATGGATTCGTAGCACCATAGGTATTATCGCAGTAGATAATTTCGCTGTTTTATAAGAAATCTTAGAGATGGAGCTGGATAATGTAAGTATTCTATGTGATACGCTATAAGCAGACATTGTCGCTTATAATATATACATCACATATATAAAAACATTTTTTAAGTGAAATATGGGCCAGTCTAATAGAAATTGATTAGTCTCACCTGTTTTTTAATTTGAGATTTGAGAGATTCCCATAGTGGATACTCTTAAAATAGCTTAGGTGACAAAGCTTTATAATTATGGATCCGTAGCACAGCAGGTACTATCGCAGCAGATAATATCGCTGTTTTATAAGAATATGTTTTAATAGGTTTAATACAAATTTATTTAAGAATCAGTCAGAATGAAAGTATTATTATCTTTAAAGAAAAGTTTTTGAATGTATTATTAGTTTTAGAAAATGCATTTAACAGGTTCTTGTATTTTTAAAAATGTTAATAGGATAATTGATTCCATGTCACATGATTACTAATTGTTTGTGCATTGCAAATGTTTTATGGTTTGATGGAGCAGATAGTGAAAGCGTTACTGAATAAATGTTTTATATATATTTTTTCAAAGAAGCGAGACTGGATTATTGTAGAGTTGGTGGTTGTCTACTGTTGCTTTGTGCTTTTGGACATTATTTCTACTGGTTTTGTAAAAGTGCAGAGGCATTTACTCTGTTGAGCGTAGTTACATTTGTTACAGTTATAATTTGTAATGATTGTTTGAAAAGGAAATATTTTTGTGTAACAGTACAAGGAAACAAACTAAAACTAATATACAGTAATACTGGCACAATAAGGAACAAGTTAATATCTGAATGTTAAAGCCAGAGAGCTTTGTGAAGTTCGGTGTTATAATGTACACAAAATGTGTTCATATGTTATCATTCATGACGTTGTGCAGGAAAATTTTAAGTCAGGAGTTACTGCTGAACTAAAAATGTGGCAAAGCAGGGTTCATTCATTCATTTCCAGATATGCATGCTTTATCCTATTTGGGGGTCATGGGGAGACGGAGGCTAGCCTTGTAAGCAGTGGTTATAAGGCAGAGAACTAGTCTCAGTTAGGATGCTATCATCTTACAGTTACAAACACACACACACACACACACACACACACACACACACACACACACACACACACACACACACACACACACACACACACACAAATAAGGGGGCATAATAGTACTGAGGACTTTCATGATAACCATGTGAAAAATCTGAAGAACTGATAGAAATAGATTATACATCATTTTGGCATAGTTACCATAAGAGATGAATTTAAATGGGACCATAAATGTATTTATTTTTACACACACACACAAGTAAGGGAGCATAATGGTACTGCGGAATTTCATGATAAATATTAAATAAATAAATAAAATAATTGTAATACTACAGCTCTAAGAGCAATATTGTCAAGAAGCTGGTTACCTGAGCAGAGTTTTAGTAAAAATGTCTACTGTTCAGGTCAAAGAAACTTAAGACATTCTTAAAACAAAATGGAATTAAACATATATTGATGACATCTAACCTATCCGTCATAAATGAGAGTGCTAATAGATATGTCCAAATGTTCAAGGAAACGGTCAAAAGTGTGAGCATTGAGCAAAACCTCTACTGTATAAGATAGATGATTTTATTCGTTTTGTATTTTGAAATGCAGTGCTTGCACTCACCATCTAAACACAGCAACACTGGTCTCTAATACTAAATTCTGATTCTGAAGGAGCTTAAATTGGAGGATTTCATCAGAGGTCAAACTTTGCAAGTCCAACTCCAGGAATTTAAGATATTTAGAAAGCATTGCTATTGGTTATCATATAACGATGACAATAATAATGGTGGCAAACGCTGAATGGACTCCACTGTCACATGACTCGGGCCTGAGCAGTGTACTATTGAAAAGTAGTATGGTATGTGAAGAAGATGTCTAGACCATTTAAAATGTTTACTAAACCCATATGAGCCTGTGATAACAGCCAGATAACTGAAGTGTGATGAATCCCCTGATGTGCATGAGAATCCCACAAAATGGCTACGACCAGCACCCAGCCCTTGGTGGCAAATCACCTTACCCTTACTCCAAGACCTGCATAGGAGTCCATGTGTAAATAAACACAGATGATTACCAAGTATTTTACTAAAACTGACATAAATGGTCAAATGGTGAAGTGTAAACATTTCCAGAAGAAGACAACCAGACCTAGTTCTGCTCAAAAGTTTATAGGACATAATAGTGGCATCTCAAAAAGGATAACCAGCCATATTTGTTTACCAAAGTATGGTCAATAACCAAGACCATTCACATGTGACAAGCAGACAGGCCGATAGTGCTGTTGCATTGCAAACTGAAGGTACACCTGAAAGATGTACCTTGTTATCTGTTCTTAATGAGCAGGGCCACATAGACCTGACCATGAGTTCATACGCAGAACGTCTTCTGAAGCTGAAGTTACTTAGAGGAGTGTTTGCTTAGTTAGAGAAGGATAAAAGGTGTTGTTTAAGCTCAGCAGTGACTTTCAGACATTTGTTTTATCTGTACTTTTCAGCACACCTGTATGTTAGTCCATAGCATAAAGTAGGATTCAGATGGAAAGTGATCATACACCTAGTAAAGTTAGGTGTCAAGGCAGTTCCACAGACTACGCCAACCTCCCTCTGCTTGATAGTTTGTGGTCTTGAATAATGCTAGCGTTCTGAGTATTGGTACACAAGGCAAAAATATCGACACTAGTTAGTTAACTGTTGCAAGTGATATATGTGTATGATATTAAAGTATGTAGCATTCAGCAGTGACCTACTGTTAATAATCATTTCCCTATGTTACAGAGGAAAATGGAAGGAGAGTTTGTTTTGTTTCGCTATGCACACACACGACTGTTGCATGTTTGTGTATTTATTTTGCCTCTGTGTATAACTATGTAATAAGGAAAGCAGCCCTGAAGTATCCTTTCTCTGTGTTACTTCAAATCATTTCAAAAGCAAGTCCTACCTCTTTCATTTTAATGTTTTAAAGTGTAATTTGAAAATGTTAAAATCTCAAAAAAATATTTGAAGGGGCAAGCTGTTGCACACATCATATGGGGGACTTTGCCATCCCCACCTCCTAACATACATAATTTACATATACCAACTCCATGGTCAGGCTACAGTGAAAAACAAAAAAAATTACTATAGTGTATTGCCAGCTCACAATATACAATCTAGGTTTTGATGAAGCACAAAAAAAATGGCTCTAAAGACTCTTGATGGTGAATGTCTTTCCAAAATGTGGGAAAGCCCTGAAATACATCTGTTTTAATTTTCCACTATGTGATAATGAAGTTTTTTTTCTCATATCCAATTTAAAGTTGGTTCTCCTCATTTGCATATTGTATCCCAACTATCCACCTGTCTTGCATGATTGTAAGGTGACAGCATCAGATGCAAGACAGAAAGAGCACAGACTACAACATTCAGGTATGCCTTCTGGGGTCTGTGTTACTTCAGCAAAAAATTCAGTTCAGTGAACAGCATTTTCGGTTCACTTACATTGAACATGCCATCCATCGAACTGTTCATACTTAGATCATGGTACAGTGAGGATCAGGAAATTTGCCTTTTCCCCACTGTAGTGCGATCTCAGAGTTGGTAAATATAATTAGCAGTGGGGGGGGGGCACAGCCCCCCACAAGGGCAGATTTTGATGAACTGTCACTTCTATGAAATCCAAAAGTTAATATAATTTCATACAGCTGGGTAAGTTGATAGAGAAGGTCCCGATCTGTCAACCAGTTATGGCTTCGGAAGTCCTAGTGGCTTTCTTTTAATAAATTATTTGTCTGTCAGAGACACTCCTGTTAATCAAAAGAAAGTGAAACAACACAGTTATTCGTATACTCCTGGGTTAGATTGCAAGCTTTTCTTTATTTTTATTAAGTGTCCATTTACAAAAAAAAGTGTAAAAACATTTGAAACTATAGTTCGGTATTTATTTTAGTATGCACCTGGTAGACATAGTTACTGAGACTTGCACTGATTTACTCTAGATCAGTGCCTTATATACTAACAAAAAGACTCAGTAGAAGAGTATAATCTGTGTGTTTTATATAGACTCTGTTACCTGTATCAAGAGGATGCTGACCATATCCCTTTACCCTGTTCTTGGTGCAGTTTGAGAGAGATTATAATTTCACTGAATATCTGTTACTGTTAACATGGTTCTTCCAATTTGTGTTGTGGCTTCAGCGATGGACCATGTTATTTTCCCTTATTAGTGCTTGTCTGGAAGTTTAATTTTGTTAATCTGTTCTGCAGACTGTTGCTGGTTGCAGTCTGGCTGCCTTTAAAAAAATAGATTGTTACTCTATGTACAAAGTTAAGAGAAAACACACTGGCAGTGTAGACGTGTTTTTTTTTTTCTTATTGACATCAAATAAGAAAGAGGAGAGCACAAAACCGTGTGTGTGTGTGTGTGTGTGTGTGTGAGACTATGTATGTCTGTGAAATAGTTCTCCAAATTAAGGAAGCAGTATGTGCAGTACAGTGTGTGTGTGTGTGTGTGTGTGTGTGTGTGTGTGTGTGTGTGTGTGTGTGTGTGTGTGTGTGTGTGTGTGTGTGTGTGTGTGTGTGTGTGACTATGTATGTCTGTGAAATAGTTCTCCAAATTAAGGAAGCAGTATGTGCAGTACAGTGTGTGTGTGTGTGTGTGTGTGTGTGTGTGTGTGTGTGTGTGTGTGTGTGTGTGTGTGTGTGTGTGTGTGAGACTATGTATGTCTGTGAAATAGTTCTCCAAATTAAGGAAGCAGTATTTTGCAGTACAGTGTGTGTGTGTGTGTGTGTGTGTGTGTGTGTGTGTGTGTGTGTGTGTGTGTGTTTGTGTGTGTGTGTGTGAGAGACTATGTATGTCTGTGAAATAGTTCTCCAAATTAAGGAAGCAGTATGTGCAGTACAGTGTGTGTGTGTGTGTGTGAGAGACTATGTATGTCTGTGAAATAGTTCTCCAAATTAAGGAAGCAGTATGTGCAGTACAGTGTGTGTGTGTGTGTGTGTGTTTATCACTATCTATTTACGTACATATTTATATATCTATACCCCTCTCTCTCTCTCTATATATATATATATATATATATATATATATTTATATGTGTGTGTGTATATATATATATATATATATATATATATATATATATAGATATATATATATATATATATATATATATATATATATATATATATATATATGGGTCTACTTTAGATAATCGAAATTTCACATACCCGAAGCCCACTTAATCAAGATGAAAACACTGAACATTCAAATTAGCGAATGCTGACATCACTGGATTTCTACACAGTGAATGGAGGCAGTTGGCCAACATTCAACCAATAGACACACTGTATTATGTGAAACCCACCCAGGTGGGGGGGCTTCTCCCCACACTCCCCCGCTAAGTATACCAACTCCAAGATTGCACTACAGTGGGGGGAAAAAGGCAAATTTCCCCATGCTGGCTAACTGCCTTCATTCTGTGTAGAAATCCGGTGATATGAACATTCACTTAATTGAAAGTTTGGTGTTTTCATCTCGATTAAGTGGATTTTGGGTAAGTGATATTTTGATTTATACATCATCATCTTCTTCTTTCGGCTGCTCCCGTTAGGGGTCGCAACAGCAGATCAACTATTTCCATTTCTTCCTGTCCTCTGCATCTTGCTTTGTCACACCAACCACCTGCATGTCCTCTCTCACCACATCCATAAACCTTATCTTAGGCCTTCCTCTTTTCCTGTTACCTGGCGGCTTCATCCTTAGCATCTTTTTCCCAATATACTCTGCATCCCTCCTCAGCACATGTCCAAACCAACGTAATCTTGCCTCTCTGGCTTTGGCTCCAAACCTTCCAACCTGGGATGACCCTCTAATATACTTATTGCTAATCCTGTCCATCCTCGTCACACCCAGTGCAAATCTTAACATCTTTAACTCTGCCATATCCAGCTCTGACTCCTGCCTTTTTGTCAATGCCACTGTCTCCAACCCATATAGCTGGTCTCACTACCCTCTTGTAGACCTTCACTTTCCCTCTTACTGGTACTCATCTGTCACAAATCACTCCTGACACTCTTCTCCACCCACTCCATCCTATCTGTACTCTCTTCTTCACCTCTCTTCCACACTCACCATTACTCTGAACTGTTGATCCCAAGTACTTTAAACTCGATCGAACCAAGTACTTAAAATTTTGATTTATACATACATATGTATATATCTATATTTACACATATATCTATACATCCGTGCAATTACATCTATATTTATATAAACATACATATGTATCTATATTTGTATGTATACATACATGTCTATCTACATTTATACGTACGTGCATATATGTCTATATATATATATATATATATATATATATATATATATATATATATATATATATATATATATATATAGTGAGGAAGTCTTCCTGTACTTTGTACAGTATAAAACTGGTGAGTTTTGACTCAACAGTTTCTCTTCCCCAGTTTGGAACTGCCTGGTCACCCCCCCCCCCCAAAAAAAATCACTACTAATGTAGTTTTTATTTTTCTGATGTGGCAATAATTCAGAATATATGAGTATCCGGTTTGTGATACTTTTACAGCCTTGTACTGCAGGATTATTCATCCATTCATTCATTAAAGCAAGGGCCTGTTTGTGGGATGAATTTGGTGAAGTCATCGAGAATGGAAACCCATCCTAAGACTGAAGATGGTGGGCAGGAAATATTCCAGGCTGTTCTCGGCAAGGATGAAAAAACACTGACGTCATCTGGAGACATTGATGGGAGGTGCAGTGATTATTTTAAGGAGAGGGCATGTCTTTCGATAAGAAGGCAATGCTAGAAAGAGCTGGCTAGATTGGGTCCATTTTTATAGATGAGATCGCTGTGGTGATTGATCACCTCTGTAGTGGCAAGGCTGCAGGAGTGATTAAGATCTGTTTAGAAATGCAAACTGCAGTGACTGCTTTTAGGGTGTTGTGGTTAATGGGCTTTTTCAGTGTTGCATGGATGGTGAGAATAGTACCTCTAGATTGACAAACAGGAGTGGTGATCCTTTTTTAAAAAAAGGGGGAGCACAAGGATATATTCCAAATTTAGCAGGATGATTTTCTTCAGCTTTCCTGAAAAATGTCTTTTTCAACATTCTGGAAAGGGTCCTTCGTCTGATAATCAATCCTCTGATTTAGAAAGAGGAATGCAGGTTTTATCCTAGCCATGAAAGAGTGGGTCAGCACTTTGTCTTTGTACTGGTACTGGAGGTGTTGTGGCAGATTGCCAGTCATGGCTGCACATTTCATGTCGACCTGGAGAAGGCATATGACTATGTATTTTGGAATGTGTTGTTGGAACCTAATGTAAGAGTAGGGGGGTCTTGGGCTAATGCTCCATGTCATTCCATCTTTTTCTTTGAGGAGTGAGAGTAGTATCTGCCATCTTGGTGTTAAGTCCCACACATTGATTCATAGGTTGGTACTAGGCTATCAACCCTAGGGCCTATACAAGCCTAGCCATAACAATTCCTTGGCTATTTCTTCCCACAGCAGTTACGTCCCTGGACCCCTGTCTATC
Organism: Protopterus annectens; assembly: GCF_019279795.1. NCBI lineage: Eukaryota > Metazoa > Chordata > Ceratodontiformes > Protopteridae > Protopterus > Protopterus annectens. Next base: position 1,330,226,817 of record NC_056737.1, read on the forward strand.
AGAGCGACTGACGTGATCCCCGGAGTGAATTTCCTATCTCCCATCCAGTCATCAAGGTTATTTTTGAAGAGGACCAAAGAGGCGCTCTGCTTGACATGTATGGGCAGTCTATTCCAGAGTCTGGGGAGTCTCTGGGTCAGGAACCTATCCCTTCAGCATGTTTTGTTCATTGTGATGACAAGGTTTACATCCCTGGAGCGTGCCTCTCTGAGGGATTGGGATTTCTTTAAGTGTAGCATGTCCAACAGCTCTGGGTTTGACATGGCCTTGTATGTTAAGCAGAGATCGCCTCTGAGTAAACGATATGCGACAGAGTATAGGTGGAGTTTTTTTAGACGGCCAGGGGAAAATCCGAAAGAAGAAGAAACCTAGGGCATCTGCTTTAGGTCTGTGATTCTTTTAGTGAGGTATTTCTGTAGCCTTTCCAGTTGTTGCAGATGGTGGCATTCAGATTCCACCAATGGTACATTTTATCTTCCTTCCTGTTTCTGAGTTTCATTGACAAGAAATCAAGTTGCAGCCAAGGTTTGAAGAGTACCCAGCACAGGGACAATAAAGGCAAAAATCTCTGTTGCAAATAAGAGGTCATGGTTCTTTCTCAGAAGAGAGCAAATTGAGTGGTGAGCATCTGTCTCAGGTTGTGGTGATTTAGTATCCTGAGGTCTTGTTCACATGTTATGGTAAAGAGGGTAGAGAAATAGACCAGTGGATAGGGACTTTGGTTGCATTTCATATTGGACCTTAGCAGTGAAGTGGAAACTCGGTCCAAAGACAAAGTTCTCCATTTACCATTCAGTTTAAGACCCTATACTAACCTATGGCCATAGGTTTACTAAGCAGTACAGCTAATATCACACAAAGGTAAGATGTAAGTAAATGGATAAAGCTCAAAGGCTTTTCACTTTCCACCCATAAACCTTGTATAATACTGAAGGACTGCTGTTGCAATTTCTACCTGCAATCTGCTACATACTTTCTCATTTTTTTTTCACCACGCTTCTTTAACTACTGTTGGTACAGTTCAAATTCAAAACAATCTAACATACATCACTGACAAATGCTTACTTTAAAGTGCCAAATTCCATTTTTCGTTTATTTTACTTATTTCTCAACGAAGTAAACCAACTGGATGTCAGACCCTCTTTTTAGAAGTGACATGAGAGCCCACTGGAAACAAGAGTCCTTTTATAGGAGTGACCCAGGACCATTACCAAGTTAACTGACTTGCTAAAAGCCACACCATGGCAAATGGATGCTGAAAGAACCAAACTCTGATCTGCTAGAAGCAGCTGGTTAGTACTTATGTTGGATTCCATTGGATCTGAACTGCACAAAATGTGCTACTTGTTGAACAAAGAGTAAGACACACAAAAAAAAGCCATTGAGCATCAACAGCATCTTGTAATATAGAGAAAGGAAGTACCGAATGTCCCTTGAATTACTTAAAAGCTTTGTATTCGCAGAGTGATACTTTTTGTGTATATGGATGGGTTACTGTGAGATTATGGGAAAGAAGGTCAAAATGTGACAAAAATCGCCTGTAAGACCATATTTAAACAAGAAAAGTGTAGGCAAATAATGTTCAGTTCATTTATCATATGCAAAGCTGCATGTTGCTCACTGATGTTTGTGTCTGTGTGTGGAAGACCAAACGTAATAAATGAGTGTGTGTGGAAGACCAAACACGTAATAAATGAGTGTGTGTGGGAGACCAAACACGTAATAAATGAGTGTGTGTGGGAGACCAAACGCATGTAATAAATGTGTGTGTGAAAGACCAAACACATGTAATAAATGAGTGTGTGTGGGAGACCAAACACGTAATAAATGAGTGTGTGTGGGAGACCAAACACATGTAATAAATGTTTGTGTGGAAGACCAAACACATGTAATAAATGAGTGTGTGTGGGAGACCAAACACGTAATAAATGAGTGTGTGTGGGAGACCAAACGCATGTAATAAATGTGTGTGTGAAAGACCAAACACATGTAATAAATGAGTGTGTGTGGGAGACCAAACACATGTAATAAATGAGTGTGTGTGGGAGACCAAACACGTAATAAATGAGTGTGTGTGGGAGACCAAACACATGTAATAAATGTTTGTGTGGAAGACCAAACACATGTAATAAATGAGTGTGTGTGGGAGACCAAACACGTAATAAATGAGTGTGTGTGGGAGACCAAACGCATGTAATAAATGTGTGTGTGAAAGACCAAACACATGTAATAAATGAGTGTGTGTGGAAGACCAAACACATGTAATAAATGAGTGTGTGGGAGACCAAACACATGTAATAAATGAGTGTGTGTGGGAGACCAAACACATGTAATAAATGAGTGTGTGTGGGAGACCAAACACATGTAATAAATGAGTGTGTGTGGGAGACCAAACACATGTAATAAATAAGTTGGTGTGGGAGACCAAACACATGTAATAAATGAGTGTGTGTGAAAGACCAAATACATGTAATAAATAAGTTCCTTTGATAATTATTTATTATGAGTGATGTTCATAAAAACTTGAAGCTGTCTATTAATATGGGTATTGTGTGTTTTTTATTAAGTACTTTACAGAATTTGTCCACGTAGTACAAAATGCAGTGGCCATAATTAGGTAGGAACTGTAAAAAATGTATTCAGACCTTACCCTACCAGTGAATGCCTCCCTAATCAGGCCTGCTAATTAAATTTGTATTGCCTTGGTCACACTTGGGGTACCTACACACACAGACACACACACACACACTGTGAAAACCATCTTTCTACAGGTTTTGCAAAGTTCCATAACCATTAACTTACTATCCATGTACTTTATCTGTCCATATGCAGTTGTGCCCTGGGTCTCCTGTCACTGGGTCATGCCTGGCACACCCCCATAGAAAGAGTCCAGGTGACATCCTCACTTGAGCCACAGACTTTGTCAGTGGCCTCCTCTCAGTCCTGAGAAGTGGTGATTTTACTATGGGATCCTTCTGAATTGCTGAGTTGTTCATTGTGTCACAGAGCTTGAGCTCATTAACCTTACAAGTGAACCCTATTTCCAACACTTGCATACACAACCATCCTTTCAGTCATGACTGTAGGTTAAGATAAGGACAAAGACTGACTGGTAAACTGACAGCCTTATCATAGTTCGCAGCCTTTGCTTCACCACCATAGTCTGGTTCAGTGCCTTTATTTATTTATCCTTTGTTGAATAGGTTAGTCCCACTAGGCTAGTGGCCTTTTTCAGGGAAGACCCGAGGTGGTGTTTAGAAGAAATTTGGGCAGGGTATTGGGCAACTTCCCCCACTGTTTTTGATAGGTGCCTTGGGATATTTTTACATCCATCTGAAGTACCACCAACTCAGGCAGATGGAACTTTGGTTAAACATCTCATCCAAAGGACAGCCCACTCAGGAGAGCAGCACCCCTTAGGCTGCTCTGCAGTGTCAGTAATCAATCTATCTGGTGTGAGAGTAAAACGCACAACTTTCTGAACTAATGATGAGTGCACTACCTGTTGAGCCACTGGCACTGAATGCTGTTCAGCCACTGGCACTTAATGCTGTAGAGCCACTGGCACTAAATGCTGTTGAACCGTTGGCACTGAATGCTGTTGAGCCACTAGCACTGAATGCCATTATGCCACTGACATTGAATGCTATTGTGCCACAGGCACTGAATGACATTGTGCCACTGACACTGAATGCTGTTGTGCCACTGGCACTTACGTATATTGCTTCTTCAATACTGTTAATGATGCATTCATCCACTGGTCAGTGTCTAGAGCCTATCTACCCAAACTCATGGACAAGACCCAAATTACTTAAACTCTTCCACCCGAGGTAGCTGCTCCCCCAAACCTGCAGACAGCAGTCCAATTTTTTTCTAACCCTGGCTATTTCACACTCTGTGACCCACTCTGGTGCATACCAGAGATAACAGTCCATTGAGGCCAAGAGAGCAACTTCATCTGCGAAAAGGCAGAGATGAAACCCTTATTTCCCTAAATTGTTTTTTTTTGCTGCCTGGACCCACTCCACCCCTTTACAATCAGCCATGACCCAGAACCCTTTCTTGGTCTTCCTCTCCAACATCCACAGTATCTTTCTGGCTTATCCCTCTGAGACCAGGGTCCTGCAAGTGTGGAAATCCTTGTATAGGCATTCCGGAGCAGGAAAAAAGAAGTCCAGGGACATTTAGTAGGCCACCCTGATGGCTACAGAAGGCTTTTTGTCATGCCATACCCACTGTTCCTCACAGAACCCAATATATAAATGTTTTGCATGGTATATTTGATTGGTAATCTGAAGTGGTCATAAGTGATAAAGACCTCATGTGCCATTAGGCAGAAGCTGGAAAAAATGCTGGTCAGTCCTTACCCTACCAGTGAATGCCTCAGTAATCAGGTTTGCTAATTAAATTTGTATTGCCTTGGTCACAGTTGGGGTACCTTCACTCTGTAGCACAGCATTGGCTTGAAGAAATGGTTTAATTTTGGTAAAGAAATAACAATACATGTATCAGTATTTTTAAAAACCCTGAATCTCTATTATTATTATATTCACTGTAAGAAAGAGAGTCAGTATGAATTGCACAATATTTGGATTAACTGGAATTGTACAGAATATGGCCCTTGATGGTTGGTGTAGCAAGGAGAAGGGTACTGTTATCAAAATCTACAACATCTCCATTTAAGAAAATAGTCAGATGGTTTTCACCTGATGTCCAATTCTATAATTCTGTATTTGGCATTAATATGTAAAAAAAATTGGCAGACAATTCATTGAATTCTGCTTTAATGTATATTTTCTGTATATATTGCTGTAATCAAACAAACTAGATTCCTGCTTTTATGTATAATAATTGAATTCTGCTTTAATGTATATTTTCTGTATATATTGCTGTAAGCAAACAAACTAGATTCCTGCTTTTATGTATATATTCTGTATATGTTACTATATTTACTATCTGTAACACTGTTTCTGCTTCTGTACTAATTAATGTTTATATTTTTTTCTGTATCTCGTTGGAGCTTTTCTCCTCAGGCCTCCAATGAAAATGGGCTGTTTTAGGCCCAGTGGATGTATCCCGGTAAACAAATTAAATAAATAAATGCCAGGGAAGCATCTTAAAGATTCTTGGAGTACTTAATATGTATATTGTGAAATGAGTGAAAGCTGTCATTTTTACAAGACAGATGGTTTAAAGACTAGAACATTACAAATGTGATTTCTAGACTAGAACGTTACAAATGTGATTTCTAGGTCTGGTGATTAGAAGTCTGAGTGCATCACCTTCTGTCAGTTTATTTTCACATAAACAGTAAGTCAGACATACTATGCTTAATACAGAAACTCAGTGCATCTGATTTCAGCAGCTGTCTGATTCATGATTGCTCTTGTATGGGTATGTTTAAGTGCTTTGCATTTGTTCACTTGTAGAACCAAAACTTTCCTAAGAATGGCTTGTATTCGCCCCTTATTAGACTGATTAAATAAAGCAAATAATGGTGGTGGTACAATAGTGCCAGCTGTGATAATTTCCTAGAATGGTGTAACACTAAACAGCTGTCAGTAATATTAACTTCAGTTTAGCAGCAGGCAGACAGGTGAGATTACCATAAGATTAAGAACTCCATGTCCATAGCTGAGGTGCCACAGACCAAGCTAAACTCTGAGTCACTCGACCAAGATAAAGACATAAATGTATTGAATCATTAATGCTTTTCAAGGAAATAACACCCTTCATCAGAATAATGAAGTTGTACATCTTAGTCGAAGGCTCCTCATACATGCTAATTAAAATCATATGGTTATACATTCCAATAATTTTAATTGCAGAACACAAGTTGTCTGTAATAAGGAACCACTCGGGATTCTGTCTGTTCTAACAGTCTGCATTACAATCAATGTCAACTAAATTGCCAACATAATAAAGGAATGTCTTTGGAAATATGCCAGCTGTCTCAGTTTTAAAACAAAACTAATATGTGTGAGTGTTATTAAACCATTCAGCTCCTTTTGTACGCTCACGGCTTTCTAGATCATAATTTCAGAAACTTATCTTCTGTCACATCCTTTTGTTATCTTTTGTAGACACACAACATAAAAAATATGACATCCACCTTATTCCTTTCAATATGTGATTAAGTAAAACAGCCTTTTTGCACTGCACTCAGCCTTATCTACATAATTACATGAGTATTGAAGACCTAGCTGTCAGCCTCCAAACGCAAGTTCTGGACAAAGTAAAAAATAATGGGGAAGCAAAGGCCCAAAATCCAATACAGATTTTAAGTATAGCTTCTATTAGAAACATAGAAGGTTGCTAGAATTACAGATTTTGCATTGCAGTATCATGTACCGTCTGAAGGATATGAAGTCTTTAACTCAAACATCTCATTATTTAATGACTTTAATCGTCACTATTTTGCCAAAAACAAATCACGAAAATGAGGGACAGATCAAAAATAAAAGACAAAAAAAATCTGGACATTCTGCAGAACTCTTGAAGTTGAGAGAATGCAAGCAGTATTGTAGATTAAAAATCTGAAGATGCATTTAAAATAGTTTTCAGTATCAAAAGCAATATTGTTATACACATCTTGTTTAACAGCAAAAAAAAAAAAACATACATTTGTATTAGAAAGTAGAAACATCAAAGCTGAGTGATTCCAGATATCACTCTTTCCCCATCCTAATCTATGAACCTATGAACCTATAATATTCTCTCTCCTGTCTTAAATTTACTCCAGTTTATCCTGCAAGATATTTTGCAGGTTGTCTTGGGGTGCTGTTCTGCTTGCCTCTTTTCCAGACTACTTAATTAGATTCCTTTAATGGCTTCTTGGAGGGCCTTATTTCAGGTTATCCTCCTGCCAAATGCTTTCACTTTTCTCTGTATCGTTTTGTGTATGACCTTAACACAGCTTTATCAGGCAGTGTTTCAGTAGCACTCCACCATCACTCTTCTTGTGGGAGCTATCAGTTCCTGTGTAACATGTCACAAACCGCTATCAGTTCCTGTGTAACATGTCACAAGCCTGTCTTGTAACACCTCTGCAATACTGTCTGGCTGCCAGTTGGGATAGTTCCAGTGTCCCAGTTCCTTTCAGTCGTAAGGGAGTGCTTCATAAATTTCCTGCTGTTGTGCAACACTACACACCGTGAAAACACAAATAATTTGTAGGAAGATTTGGAAGCTAGCAGGAAAAGTATAAACATTCTTGAAACAAAATTAAGCAAAATAGTACATGTCAGATCATATAAAGCAAATTTACTGAAGTTTTAATTTGCCTGTGATATACAGATGCATTTGCCAACCTTGTTTTTATACTGTTGTGATTTTAACTGAGTAACTCCTGCTTGTACTGTTTTTCACCTGTTTTTGGTGGTGACTCAAGAGCTCTGTTCATGTGGTCAGGCAAAGTAGCTTGTTTAGTAGCAGTGTGTGTGTGTGTGTGTGGGGGGGGGGGGGCTACAGTTACACATATGTCTGCCAGATGTACCTAACTCATACACAGTTAATTACTGCAAGCGCTACAGTCTACTTCCAGCTGTGCATATCCGTGGTGTTACCAGAAAAATATGTTCCACAGTTAATGTTCTTCATTTGCAGGAAGGATTGAAACACATTGGGCGTCCATCCCTATTATATCACAACCATTTGTACCCTAATTACTAAAATACACAAAAGGGTACTGTTCTAAATTATATAAGAAAGGTGTAAATAAATTCAAAATTAAGAGCATCAAGGATTTTATATATTATTTATGGTGTAAAAATACACATATAACAGGCTGACAGAATACTGAGGGCCTGAGTAAAATAAAATAGTAAAAACCAGACCCATCATTAAATTTTCATGTGGCATTTTAAAGTATTTTGAGACTATAGTAGTTTTAAGGCTTCTCTGTTCTGTCCAGTGGCAGATTATAATAGGGGTGGTTGTGGTGGCTATCCACAGTCTCATGCGAACACAGGGACCCATTTCAATGTTGATTATCATACAATCCAACATGGCTTCATGCTGATCATTTTTTATGTTCTATACATAAGCTAACCAATGAGTTTGCATGTGTGCTGAACAAAGCTGTCCCTAACTTTCTATGTTTTTTTTTTGGTAGTTAAACTGCTTAAATGCCACTGTCAGTATTTGTTTATACTTTGGTAGCTCAGGCTGAATTTAATGTTTCTGCATGTGCAGTATGTACCTGTGACCGGAGAATATGAGAGCAGTCTGAGGGAGGGATTTGACACTTGTGCAAAACTGTGAATGATAAACCTAAGCTTCAGGCAAGTAAACTGTACCGGAGTTCGAATGGCCTCAGTTTTTTTACATTAACATGTTTGTGGTTGAGTCATGGTACAGTTATGGTTTAAGGTAAATCGTTGAGGATTGCTGTCACTTGTGTGTGTGCCTGCAACTACAGACTAGCAGTTGCATTATTTTAAACTCAAGATATTAGGATGAGTGAAGGTGAGAGCATGCCTCTCAAATGTTCCTCATTTTGAGTTTTTAAGTCTACGTTACACATTGAAAGGGACTGCCACATAACCGTTGCCAGGGGTTGTTTGTTTAACTACCATTTATTGTAAGTAATACTGAATCATGTTGCTTCGTCAAATGATCTTTCATAAGTACAGACTAGACATTTTAATTGTGGTATGAGTTTCCTAGTTGAAGTTTTAGAAAGTTATTGATAGCTGTTTAATTTTTAACCTCACGTTTTAGAGATGGGGAAACTGAAAACTATGGGTAAGAGGAGAAGTAAAAGACTTTTGCTCCCTTTTGTTAACATGGTGTGGTGACTGAACAATGGAAATACATAATAATGCAAAACTTGTAATTTTAGCAACGTTCTAAATCAATATTTAAAATCTGCTCTTATTTTTGGGGACATTTCTCCTTCATCACTGTTTGGCTTTGTCCTTAATTCTTGCTATTAGAGGTTTAGATTTTTTTTACACTGATATGAGGTGTACACAGCAAAGTGAATTGGCCGTAACTACTGAATGGGGAGGGGATAGGGGATGTTTGTAGATGAAAGTTTTTCCTCAGTTAATTGTTTGGTTTTACATCACCATTTTAGTGTACATTTGTGTGAAATAAGTTGGAATAATACTTGTGGCTATTAATTTCTGTGAAACAAACTTTAATTTATGTAGCTCTCACCTTTCTTTGATTATTGATCCAAGTCACTGAAAGGTATTTTTATTGCATTTACATGATGTGTACCTAGCAGAATGGCTATAACTGCCAAGTGAAGGTGGGGGTGTTGATGGATGAAAGTAGCATCCCCTGTTGTATACTCAGTTAATCCCCTGGCATCACAGGACTAACGTGGATTTGTATAAATTGTCTTTGAATAGCTTACTGTGGCCATTTTTTATAAGTAGCAGACATTTGAGGTGTACATGTTCAAATGGCTGTAATGACAGATTCTGACATGGCTGGATTAGAATGACAGCAGTTCAAATGGTCTTTTATATTCTAGTGAATTCAAGGAGGCATATGTATTTTCTGGGGTCAACAAAGTGTGTGGGGGGGTCATGGTTTGAAAACCATCTAGGGCCCAAGGTACACTTAATCTGCACTGGTTCTGTCTGTAGAATGACCATAGGCAGTGCTAAAGTTGTAAAAGACGTTTGTTTCATATTTTTGATTTCTGTTTATATTAATTTTTAATGAAAAAGATAGCTATGCAGTATGTTACACTTAGAACATTGATACATTCATATGGCTGCCAAATAATAAGAACATTAATGGTGCTGTGAATTTGGGAAAAAGTAATCTTTGTTATGCACCATTCATCAGTGCTGTTTAGCACCGTTCTCTCACTAGCGCATAAAGCCAGTCACAGCAAAATAGCATTTAAAGCCGTGGAAATGTTCTTAACTCTGTCATATGCACATACATGCGTATATATATATATATATATATATATATATATGTACACACACACACACACACACACACACACACACACACACACACACACACACACACACGTAAATGTGGCAGAGTGAAGTGTCTTAACAGCTTTAAACATTGCTTGCTTATCAGAGGGACACTTTAACTCTGCCTTTGCTTGGTCACATAAGCCTGAAAAGACTCACTTCTGACCAGATCACCCAATTCTGGAAAGTTATATAAACAAAATAATCTGATACTCAGACTTAGAATTGCCTGTACTGTGTACTCAGATGTTGGCATATCAGTTACTGTTGTTGGCAACAATATATATAAATGCCTGCAACAACAGTCTGCACTTTAAAAGAGATGCTGACAGTCAAGACTTTCTCCTGTGATAGAGCACAAGCTGGATGTTACCCAAGTGACACACCTCCTTCATTAATTACAACATTTCCAATTGCACTCTTGTCAGCGTGTCTCATTAAACAAAGCATCAAAGCAGACCTTTTTGAAGAGGACAGGAGAACATATCATGTCAGGGGTGTGGGAAAATAAGGACCCTTCCTCTGTGCATCTCTTTGGTCATTTCAGACAATGAGAATCCCTGCAGTCTACTTTAGTCTCTGGTAGTGAATATAATATTTTGTAAAAAGATGAACAAGTTATCCTCAGATATGAGTCTGCAAATCTAGAGGGGTGCTGTCAGAAGGGGCCTAGCTATTGTCCTAGAAACTGCAAAGCATTCTTTTAATACTGCATTTCCTCTGGCCCTTAAGGACACTTGTCGTAGGCCTGAAGCTGTAACAGATATGTCCTTTAAGACTGATGAACTGTGCCTTGCTTTTTGAGGCATGATGTATTTTGCTGCCGTTCTTACACCTGACTCATTATTCATTAAGATCAGTCCTGGACTCTCTGAGGATTTCTCTCTCTTTGCCACTAAGGCAGAAGGCAGAGAATTCTCATATAGAATATTAACATAGAAAGTATGCTAGTATAAAAAGTTACAGAGCAGCACAGGAAAGTGCACAGTACATCATTTGAGGATTCCCTTTCAGTGTCTGAAGATGTCTGTCAGACTCTGTACAGTTTGCCTTTTATAGGACTATTTATAAATTAGTCTTAGGAAAAAACATCTAGATATGGCATGTTCCATAAAAAAGCCTTCTAAAATGTTGCAAACAGATAATACTAACTGAATAGGCCTGCGATGTTCAGCACATCTGCATTCATTCAGACTAGGAACGAAAAGTAAAAGTATGATCTTACAACAGCAGACATGCAAGGAGGAAAACCGAATCAAACGAGAAAGGAAGTTATAACACAGTTTGAATTATACACTTCAGAGCTACAGAAAAATCATTACTTTATGAGGTAGTTTCATTTAATTTTGCATTTTTAACTGCGTGAGTGGGTTTGTCTGTGGACTCTTTCTTAAGCTGGGAAACAGAAAGCTGACAGACCAGATTCTTCTATTGAATGTGCGCATAGCAAATGGGGTAAGGGCTTATTCTGCAGTCATTCATGGTGAAAACTAGTCTAACTGCATCAAAATGAAGGAACAAAACAGGTTTGCTTTATTTCACAGCTCCAGGTCCAGGGGTTCAATCCTGACTTCAAGTCAATGCCTATGATAAGTCTACATGTTTTCTCAATGTCTGCATGGGTTTACTTTGGTTTCTTTGTAGCTCTCAAAAATATGATTGTTTGGATATGTTGGTGCACTGTGGTTCAGGGATAACCCATGATCCTGGTTTCTGTTTTTTGTCTATTTGGAGTCTGTATGTTCTGCCAAAGTCTGCATGTTATTTTTCTTTGCTTCTTCATGTACCACCTCACAAAAACAAGCTGGTTGATCAACTTTTCTAAACTGTCCACATTTGCGTAATATACTTTGCACAAACACACACGCGCACAAATTCACTCACAAGGAATATATCCTTTCATTAAAGTGGCATTTTGTCAAAGAACTGAAAAGATGGTAAAATCCATTGAAAGTGACGTTATGTGAAATTGCCAGCTTTTCTTCATACGAGGTTGTAGATCATTGGGGTGGAGTAGTTTACTGCTTTCCTACTGTGGTGTGATATTGGAGTGTGTGTGTGTGTGTGTGTGTGTGTGTGTGTGTGTGTGTGTGTGTGTGTGTGTGTGTGTGTGTGTGTGTGTGTGTGTGTGTGTGTGTGTGTGTGCACGCGCGCACATGCACATAAAAAAGGATATTTTGGCTTTGTTTTCTTTGGATGTTTTTACTTGGGTCTATATTATCAAAGCGAAAAACCCTATGCGCGAATACCAACACATCAACCCCTATACCGCGAACCACGAAAATCCCAAACGCACTAAACCACGAAAAAAATATCGAACTGTCATAGTCGGCCAACCCCACCACCCGCTACATACTACCTACCCAAACAAAATAAATAAACCACATACATACATACACTAACCAAACCCTACTTCTAACCTAAACTAAACCACCAAAACCCTACCTCCAACACTACACTAAACCCCACAAACACAACTATCTATGCACTCTCCTTAACCCCTCCCTAAGGTCCGTAACTACTGCACACATCCCCTACAGACATACACCTAAACAAAATAAATAATACACATACATACACTTAAAAAAACCCTACACCTAACACTACACTTAACTCTTACATACAGTACCTATCTATGCACTTACCTTAACCCAAGTCCTAACACTAAAGTCCTATCTATCGCACACTTACCTTACGGAGCTGTATCACAGACGGGCCAACCAAAACAAATCAACATTTCAAAATTCGCGGTTTTGACAGTTTGGGGTTCACATACTTCACGCGATACGGTTCGACATCTCTGTATTCACCTAAAGGGATTTTCGATCGCGTAATAGGAACCCTTTTTACTGTACATGTTTTGAAAAGTCAGTTCATTCACTGAAAGGGAACTGATTTAAATTACTGGCTTTTCTGGGTGGAAGACTAGGAAATGGGCGGCGCAGTGGTGCAGCGGTTAATGCTATTGCCTCACAGCAAGAGGTTCTCCGGTTCGATTCTCGGCTGGGGTGCCTTCTGTGTGGAGTTTGCATGTTCTTCCTGTGTTCACGTGGGTTTCCTCCAGGTACTCCGGTTTCCTCCCACATTCTAAAGACATGCTTCTGGAGCATTTCTCCCCGGGCCTCCGCTGAAAACAGGATCTGTGGAACCTAGTCGGACTTTCCCGGTCAACAAATGTTAAATAAAATAAATAGGGAGGTGTGGAAATTGCCCTTTCCTCACTGTAGTGAGATCTCGGGGTTTGTATGTATAAGTAACAGAGGGAGTGGGGGTGCAGGGGGGCTTGTCCCTGCATAACACGTTTCCATTTTTGTGTGTGTGTTTTTGGGGGAGTTTGCTTTCAGTTATTTTGCTTTTATTTTGTGATTATGAACATTTAGTTGTTCGATAACTTGTGGACACTGTATGTGCATAAACTTCTGTATTTGTCACTGCCACCTCAATGTGCAGACTTAGTTTATTTTTAATCACATGTATATTTATTATAATTGTCTTCAGGTTTTTTCTGAGGGTATGCTCCTCTGTGTGAGAAAGGTATGAACCTGCAATTATGTAAGCAACTTTTTATTTACAGTCCTTTAGAGCCCTTTGGATATTAACTAGACATCACTTAACTTATTCTGAGTTTGCTTAACATTGGCTAAGGGGTACATTGAAAAGCTTTTTAAATCTTTTTTGCATCTTCACTTTCAGAGTAATACCAGTGAAAAATCCTGAAATTGGCAGCTGCTGTTTGCATTTAACGGCCTCTTTCATGTTGGAGTTTTCTTTATGTTCAGGCCTTGTTACCATGGTACTCTTACACAAACCATTGGCTGAGACCACAGAAAAGAGTCAACACAGTGATACCAGTTGCGATACAGATTGCTGGTGTCATCTTATGCCAGCAAGTCCCATGGTGAAACTTTGGATGTATGTCTTAATTTGAAAGTGAATGCCATTCTGTGTTCTTTTCAGTAGCACACTGACACAGTTACAAATAATTCACATGAAACATGTTACCAATTTATGTTCCCGGTATTTACCTTTAATTTGACGTGCCTTTTTTTCAAGCCAGAAGTTTCTGGCTCTCCCATGGTTAAGCAGCCTAAAATGTAAAATTCTACTTTTTCTCATTTTGGATTAAATCCTTAACTGTACTTTTAGTTGTAGTATGAGATTTGCCTTACACTATCATGTGGCAAAAAAAAAAAAATATATATATAATACCGACATCTGGAATATGTAGGGAAACAGGATGACAGCATAAAAACGGTTGCAATATTGTACTTATCAGGCTGGAATTTTCTTCATGTTTTATTTCACATAAAAAAGATCTTAAGTCTGTATACAATGCATAACATTTTACATTCATTTTGTTGATAAAAATGATGGAAATTAATTAAACTGATCAAGCTGTACAACAAAGCTGTACTCCCTTTGTGTCAGAAACCAGCTTTGCAGTCCTGAGTGGTACAGATGACATTTTTAAGCTTTCTTAGGAAATGCATGCTTTTTCATCATGTACATGTACATGCTGCCTTCCTGTTCCATTATCTGGCACTATGAATCTCCTTTAGATGACACCCCTGTACTTTAATCCATATTTTGCAGATGTGATAGCCAGTCTGCCAACATACCAACATGGAAACTTTCATGAGTTACTTCTGCCTGTGTGAAAGAACAGGTAGGTAGGGACAGTTGTTTTGACCCAGGTAGAAATGCAAGAAGATAGATGGGAGGGTGGCCTAATGGTTAAGATGTTTGCCTTTCAAACACAAGGTGTAGGGTTTGAGTCTCACAAGGGATAATTGGCTAGGCTTAAAGTGGCTTGCAAGGGCAGTTAGCTTAGTACTAATCTATGAGCCTGTGAACAGACTATTGTACCCCATTTGCATGTTTCACGTAAGGAGAACCTCCTCAATTGAGGTCTGGTGTGATACTGATAGTAACAGGTAGACACGGTTTGTCAGCACACTATTCTAACAATTTGTGTACACTTTGCAAATATTAGTAGTATGATTTAAGTGTCTTGTGCTGGCAGCATTTCCTGTTCCTGCTTGTGCACTCATGTAAAGCATTCATGTTTATTCTACATCAGTTTCATTTTCTTACAAGTCACATGATAATGGATTGAAGTAGAAGAAACCAATCTCATTGGTTAGGCTTACTAAAAAAATTAGCAAGATGCACATTTAAGTAGTACGTTTCAAATACAGTTATAAGGAAGTACATGAACTCCATCCATTGGTATTCCTGCCCACTTTCATCACTCATCTTTAGGTAGTTGCCTGCAGGTGTACAAATGACTAAAACAAAATGTCTCAACAAAAGTTCAAGTCTAAGCAACATCGGTTCAATACCCAGCAGTAATACTAACATGCATTAAGCAAATCATAAGTGTTACTTACGAAAGGCTGAGTCCTCGCAATATATATTCTGTTTACAGCTGTAGAGGTGGGAAACCTGGGACAGTGGCATGGAAACCCTGAAGGAGCTTTAAGGTATAAAAATGGAGCTGCATTGTGTTTATGTGGAATTAAGATGTGAAATGAGACATAGCTTGAATTTGGAAGAGGGTAAGTGATTTGATAAAACACTTCTTCTTTAAACAAAAGTTGGTGGATGAATGGAATATTTTGTTGGCTTGTTTGTTAACCAGGGTGGTGAACTAGCTCAGGGTCCCCTTTCAACCGCGAACTGAGCCAAGGACAGATTCATACAATAAAAAGGTTCAAGTTCACAAGCTGCAGTAAGACACTCAGATTCAGGTTTGAAGGAAAGAGGCAACATACCTCTCAACTGTACAGATTTTCCCAGAATGTCTAGATTTTTGCCTAATATTTTTGCTCTATTTTCCATAAAATTGTAGTTTTCCGGCAAATTAGTGCCAAATCATTAAATTTGAGTTTCAGACTTCATACCCTTCAGAAAATTCATGCTGTTGCACAACCTGTTATTCTATCAACTTTGTAAGTTTTTAAGAGCAACATTTAAAAATTGTCCCCTATTTTTGGGTCTTTGTCCCACTTTTATTTATGACTTTGTCCAGATTTCTTGTTCTAAGAGGTTGAGAGGTGTGAGAGGAAAACATAGATAATAATTAGAATTACAGCTTATGTAGACTTGGCACAATGAGTTCATGGCTGTAATTAAGTTGGCGTCTATCAGCATGGATCTGAAAGATATTCTTTTTCTTCTTTATCTTTCGGCGGGTCCCAACCCAGACACTAGGGATGCACAAGCCAGTGCATTTCTTTGTGCTGGTCCCAAGCCCGGATAAATGGGGAGGGTTGCGTCAGGAAGGGCATCCGGCGTAAAAATTCTGCCACATCACTTATGGTGCAAAAATTTCATATTTCCATATCGGATCAGTCGAGGCCCGGGTTAACAACAACCGCCACCAGTACTGATAGCCAACAGGGTGCTGGCGGAAATTGGGCTACTGTTGGCCAAAGGAGGAGAAGAGGAGGGTGAAGGCATGCCCGAAGGCAGGAAGAGAGGAGGAAGGTTAGGAGTGTAGCAGTGAGGGTAGGAACTTTGAATGTTGGCAGTATGACTGGTATAGGAAGAGAGCCAGCTGCTATGATGGAGAGAAGGAAGGTTGATATATTGTGCGTGTAAGAGACCAGATGGAAGGGAAGTAAGGCCAGGTGTTTAGGAAACGGGTTCAAATTGTTCTATCATGGTGTGGATGGCAGGAGAAATGGGGTAGGGGTTATACTAAAGGAACAATATGCCAAGAGTGTTTTAGACGTGAAGAGAGTGTCTGACAGAGTGATGTTTATGAAGCTTGAAATTGATGGTGTAATGATGAATGTTGTTAGTGCATATGCTCCACAAGTTGGGTGTGCGATAGATGAGAAAGAGAAATTTTGGAGCGAGTTGGATGAAGTTGTGGTGAGTGTACCCAAGGGTGAGACTAGTGATTGGAGCGGACTTTAATGGGCATGTTGGTGAAGTGAACAGAAGGGATGAGGAAGCGATGGGGTAGGTATGGTGTTAAGGAGAGGAATGCAGAAGGTCAGATGATTGTGGATTTTGCGAAAAGGATGGACATGGCTGTGGTGACTGCATATTTTAAGAAGAGGGAGGAGCATAGGGTGATGTACAAGAGTGGAGGAATATGCACACAGGTGGATTATATCCTATGTAGGAGGGCCAGTCTGAAGGAGATTGGAGACTGTAAAGTGGTGGCAGGGGAAAGTGTAGTTAAGCAGCATAGAATGGTGGTCTGTAGGATGACGTTGGTGATCAAGAAGAGGACGAGGAGTGTGAAAGCAGTGCCAAGGATTAAATGGTGGAAGTTAAAAAAGGGTGATTGTGAAGTGGAGTTTAGGGAAGAGTTAAGACAGGCACTGGGAGGCAGTGGAGAGTTACCGAATAGCTGGGTAACTACAGCAGAACTAGTAAGGGAGACTGCTAGAAAGGTGCTTGGTGTGACATCTGGACAGAGGAAGGACAAGGAGACCTGGTGGTGGAATGAGGAAGTACAGGAGAGTATACAGAGGAAGAGGCTGGCGAAGAAGAAGTGGGATTGTCAAAGAGATGAAGAAAGTAGACATGAGTATAAGGAGATGAGGCGCATGGCAAAGAGAGAGGTGGTGAAAGCTAAGGATAAGGCGTATGGAGAGTTGTATGAGAGATTGGACACTAAAGAGGGAGAAAAGGACCTGTGCCGATTGACTAGACAGAGGGACAGAGCTGGGAATGATGTGCAGCAAGTAAGAGTGATAAAGGATAGTGAGGGAAAGGTACTCACAAGAGAGGAGAGTGTGTTGAGTAGATGGAAAGAGTATTTTGAGAGGCTGATGAATGAAGAGAATGAGAGAGAGAGAAGGTTGGATGATGTGGAGATAGTGAATCAGGAAGTGAAACAGATTAGCAAGGAGGAAGTAAGGACAGCTATGAAGAGGATGAAGAATGGAAAGGCTGTTGGCCCAGATGACATACCAATGGAAGCATGGAGGTGCTTAGGAGAAATGGCAGTGGAATTTTTAACTAGATTGCTTAATGACATTTTGGAAAGTCAGAGGATGCCTGAGGAGTGGAGAAAAAGTGTTTTGGTACCTATCTTTAAGAATAAGGGTGATGTGCAGAGCTGCAGTAACTACAGAGGGATAAAATTGATCAGTCACAGCTTGAAGTTATGGGAAAGAGTAGTAGAAGCTAGGTTAAGAAGGGAGTTGATGACTAGTGATCAGCAGTATAGTTTCATGCCAGGAAAGAGCACTACAGATGCAATGTTTGCTCTGAGAGTGTTATTGGAGAAATACAGAGAAGTTCAGAAGGAGTTGCATTGTGTCTTTGTAGACTTGGAGAAAGCATATGACAGGGTGCCTAGAGAAGAGTTGTGGTATTGTATGAGAAAGTCGGGAGTGGCAGAGAAGTATGTAACAGAGGTACAGGATATGTACGAGGGTAGTGTGACAGTGGTGAGGACTGTAGTGGGAGTGACCAATCCGTTTAAGGTGGAGGTGGGATTACATCAAGGATCAGCTCTGAGTCCTTTCTTATTTGCAGTGGTGATGGACAGGTTGACAGATGAGATCAGACAGGAGGCCCCGTGGACTATGATGTTTGCAGATGACATTGTGATCTGTAGTGAGAGTAAGAATCAGGTTGAGGAGACTTTGGAGAGGTGGAGATATGCTCTAGAGAGCAGAGGAATGAAGGACAGCAGGGCTAAGACAGAATATGTGTGTGTAAATGAGAGGGAGGGTAGAGGAATGGTGAGGATGCAGGGAGTAGAGTTGGTAAAGGTGGACGAGTTTAAGTACTTGGGATCAACAGTTCAGAGTAATGGTGAATGTGGAAGAGGTGAAGAAGAGAGTACAGGCAGGGTGGAATGGGTGGAGAAGAGTGTCAGGAGTGATTTGTGACAGACAGGTACCAGTAAGAGTGAAAGGGAAGGTCTACAAGAGGGTAGTGAGACCAACTATGTTATATGGGTTAGAGACAGTGGCATTGACAAAAAGGCAGGAGTCAGAGCTGGATGTGGCAGAGTTAAAGATGTTAAGATTTGCACTCGGTGTGATTAGGATGGATAGGATTAGGAATCAGTATATTAGAGGGTCAGCTCATGTTGGACAGTTTGGAGACAAAGCAAGAGAGACGAGATTGTGTTGGTTTGGACATGTGCTGAGGAGGGATGATGGGTATATTGGGAAAAAGATGCTAAGGAGGGAGATGCCAGGTAAGAGGAAAACAGGAAGGCCTAAGATAAGGTTTATGGACGTAGTGAGAGAGGACATGCAGGCGGTTGGTGTGACAGAGCAAGATGCAGAGGATAGGAAGAAATGGAAAGAGATGATCCACTGTGGCGACCCCTAACGGGAAAAGCCGAAATATGATGATGATCTTTCGGCTGCTCCCATTAGGAGTTGCCACAGTGGATTATCTGTTTCCATTTCTTCCTGTCCACTGCATCTTGCTCTGTCACACCAACCATCTGCATGTCCTCTCTCACCACATCCATAAACCTTATCTTAGGCCTGCCTCTTTTCCACTTACCTGGCAGCTCCATCTTTTGCATCCTTTTCCCAATATACCCAGCAACCCTCCTCAGCGCATGTCCAAACCAATGCAATCTCACCTCTCTGGCTTTGTCTTCAAACTGTCCAACCTGAGCTGACCCTCTAATATATATATTCCTAATCCTGTCCATCCTTGTCACACCCAGTGCAAATCTTAACATCTTTAATTCTGCCACGTCCAGCTCTGACTCCTGCCTTTTTGTCATTGCCACCGTCTCCAACCCATATAAGATAGCTGGTCTCACTATCCTCTTGTAGACTTTCCCTTTCACTCGTACTGGTACCTGTCTGTCACAAATCACTCATGCCACTCTTCTCCACCCACTGCATCCTGCCTGTACTCTCTTCTTCACCTCTCTTCCACACTCACCATTACTCTGAACTGTTGATCCCAAGTATTTAAACTCATCCATCTTCACCAACTCTACTCCCTGCATCCAAACCATTCCTCTATCCTCCCTCTCATTCACACGCACACATATATTCTGTTTCAGTCCTGCTGACCTTCATTTTTCTCCTCTCCGTATGCCTCATCCTTAGCCTTCACCACCTCTCTCTTTGCCATGCTCCTCATCTCCTTATACTCCTGTCTACTTTCTTCATCTCTCTGACAATTGCACTTCTTCACCAACCTCTTTCTCTGTATACTCTCCTTTACTTCCTCATTCCACCACCATGTCTCCTTGTCCTCCTTCCTCTTTCCAGATGTCACACCAAGCACCTTTCTAGCTATCTCCCTTATCAGTTGTACTGTAGTTACCCAGCTATTCAGTAACTCTTCAATGCCACCCAGTACCTGTCTTAACTCTTCCCTGAACTTCATAATCACCCATTTTCAACTTCCACCATTTGATCCTTGGCACTGCCCTCACACTCCACCTCCTCTTCTTGATCATCAGCATCATCCTACAGACTGCCATCCTATGCTGCCTAACTACACTTTCCCCTGTCACCACTTTACAGTCTCTAATCACGTTCAGACTGACCCTCCTGCATAGGATATAATCCACCTGTGTGTATCTCCCTCCACTCTTGTATGTCACCCTATGCTCCTCCATCTTATTAAAATACGTATTCACCACAGCCATGTCCATCCTTTTCACAAAATCTACTACCATCTGACCTTATGCATTTCTCTCCTTAACACCATACCTACCCATCACTTCCTCATCCCCTCTGTTCCCTTCACCAACATGCCCACTGAAATCCACTCCAGTCACCACTCTCTCACCCTTGAGTACACTCACCACCATTTCATCCAACTCGGTCCAACATTTTTCTTTCTCATCCATTGCACGCCCAACTTGCAGAGCATATGCACTAGCAACATTCATCATCACAACATCAGTTAACAGCTTCATAAACATCACTCGATCCAGCACTCTTTTCACCTCCAAAACACTCTTCACATACTGTTCCTTCAAGATAAGCTCTACCCCATTCTTCTCCCTTCCATGCCATGATAGAACAATTTAATCCACCTCCTATACACCTGGCCTTACTCGTCTTCCATCTGGACTCTCGCATTCACAATATACCAACCTTCCTTCACTCCACCATATCAGCTAGCTCTCTCCTTATACCAGTCATACTGCCAACATTCAAAGTTCCTACCCTCACTCCCACACTCCTAACCTTCCTCTTCTCTTCCTGCCTTTGGGCATGCCATCCCCCTGTTCTTCTCCTTCTCCTCCTTTGGCCAACAGTAGCCCAATTTCTGCCAGCACCCTGTTGGCTAACAGTACTGGTGGCGGTCGTTGTTAACCCGGGCCTCGACCTATCTGGTATGGAAATCTGTGTTGTTGTCCGCATATGTAATTTGGCAAAAGTTTTACACCGGATGCCCTTCCTGATGTAAATCCCCCATTAATCCAGGCTTGGGACCAGCACGAAGAAATGCACTGGCTTGTGCATCCCCAGTGGCTGGGTTCTTGGAAAGATATTCTGATTTGTGTAAATTAAGGTGAGTGGAGGATAGACACTACAGAGGGGATGATCTGTAAATTAAGGTGAGTGGAGGATAGACACTGCAGAGGGGATGATCTGTGCATGTGGGGTGTAAGAACGATTAAAGTAAGTAAAGAAGTCTGGAAGGAAAAGTTTAATGTTAAAACCTGCATCATAAACCCAGTCACATATTAGGATTCATTTAGTCTAGAGTCTCACATGGAACAGTGGGAGCAAATAGACTTGTTGATTTTAGTTATTTGTGATACATGCAGGAAGAACATTACCATCGGGACGAAGTGCATATTACATAGGTAATGCTTCATTGGCAGATTGATAGTAACGTGTTTAGCTTTAGGTTAGGGAGGATGTGATATGCTGTGTCTTGTTTGGGGGGGGTGCAGTGAGTTTTGCCTTTTATAAGAAATATTGTGAATAATTATGCAGATGTCCAAGCTTTGTGCATTTTCAGTGAATTTGTGTTCCATCAAAATAGTTTTCTGTTTCAGTGATTTTTGACTATGTGAACTCAGTAATGTCTTCAAAATGATTCTCAGTTTTGATTATTTCAGTTATGTAAATTTGATTAAGTTGTCTTTGATGAGTGACCTAAATGTACTTCCCAGCATCCTCTGCTGCAGGTTAGAATGATGGGTGCATTTTACTTTCTACCATTCCTCATCCTTTCTCTCTGCTTGAATACCACCATGGATTCTCTCTCTCTTTCTGTCAGCCCTCCACTGGGTTACATAATTAGTTTTGGAAAACCTTATTTGTCTTAATGTGTGTAGAATATAAGAGGTGTTCGTCTGTGTAATGTGTACATTTTGGAGGGGGACGTGGATATGATATCCTTAAACAAAAGTGATATTTTTAAATAAACATTTTACATATTGAAACAAATTGCATGCTAGAATATTGTAGGCTGCCTTTTTCCTTCTGTCTTGCATTATGAATGCAGCCCACCCACACTCTTTCTTCAGCATTTCTTATGGCTGTCCCATTCATTCTTGAGTAATACCACTAGTGTTTTATTCTTACACTCTGTGCTGGAGAGCTGTTTCAGAGAAGTACTTATAATTTTTTCAGGAAAGTATTCCCCTTTTGGTTCACTGGGCTCCATGCTTTTTGAACAGGATCTTTTTTCTTATGTTTCTTTAACTGACAGAATCAAGTATATGTAAATGTTGTCTAGTTTACTTTTTGCTATCCACTTCTTGGTGAAGGGTGTTAAAATGTCGATCTGCTGGCTTTTAGTTGCCCTTCCTGCCATCTGCCCTTGGTCTGTGCTCTTCTAGACATATTTTCTGCAAAGGTGGACAGTGGCACTGGGATTTTCTGCCAGTCTTTAGAGGCACTATTACCCCATTCCTATCTGTTATAGCACTTTGTAAACTATGCTGCTGTCCACTTGCATTATTTAACTGTCTTTATGCCACTTTACTATGAGAGTTCTTAGCTTTTTTCCTTTTTGACATTTGTTTTTACTGGCCCATGTGTTTTGTCCTCTATATTTTAATTTCTTGGAGCAAGTGCCCTAGTTTTTTTTAATGTGACACTTAAACTATCAGTTCTTCCAGTTTTTACAGGTGGCTTGTATACTGTATGAGGATAGAGAAACATGATAACTCTGGAAAGTAATGTTGATTGCAGACATAAAAACTGGGCAAAGATGAAGGCATTTGTCACTGGATAATGTTGTTCTACAAAAACCTAGAAGTTTCTATCTAAAATGATTGCAGTGATGATACTAAGTAGTCTGTGTCATTCACCAATACCAGGTTTATTTTCCTTGAAATAGATGTAAGCCAAAATGTGCACCAGTGTTTTGCCTCCCATTGGGACATATAAGGAACATCGTTGCTATGTCGCTTTCAACCCCCCCCCCACACACACACACACACACACACACACACACACACACACACACACACACACACACATTCAGATTGTGCCATCCCCTTGATGTTACAGCCATTGGGAATACATTTCAATGTTAATGTACATCACATTGTGCCTCACTTTCAGGCTTGTTAGAAAAAGCTGGGAGTACATCAGCCTTGACTCATTCACTGGAGGTTTTCCTTCTGGCTCCCCTGAAATGTGGAAAATTGTATCGGTATTCCTATGCATGCCGGTAGGCTGTCTGATGTATCTGAGCCTAGGTTTAACACTTATTGGTTGATTTATGCTACACTGGAAACAATTAAGTGTAGACCTCTGACACAAACTAATATAAAAATGCCAAATGAAGAGTTTTGCTGTTGAGAGCTATTCAGTGAAGAAATACCTGCTAATTAGAGGTGCTAACATATTTATAGGAGAAGTACATAAAAAACGGTTATGTTTTGTGGTGAGAATATCTAATTTAAGGCTGCAGTTTAGAGAATTGTTATTAGCTTGCTGAGTTAAGAATTTAACTTCAAGTAGTAGTGGAAAGAAGTAAATAGATTTGGCTCCTTTTGTAAAATAAATTTCTGTGCATTTAATTTAATGTATGTATGTATGTATTTATTTATATTTGTTTACCAGGGTAGTACACTGATCTCAATGGACCCTTTGCAGGCACAGCCAGTGTGAACAGAATCACATAAAAAATAAACAAAACATATTTGTAGACACAGTATTGCTTGCTGGTATCCGTGGTTGTCTCCTTCGATTTCCATCAGGGAAGGAACAAGTAACAATGCTGTAGTCTCCCTTCAACCCTTGCAGAGATATAAAACATGATCCTTTCATCTGATGCTAGTCTTTCCTCCCTGGCTGACTTGAGGTGATCAAAATTAATTTCTGAACTATTTGCTAACACTGTGAGCATGTACCATATCTTTTGTCAGTTGTCCAGCTACAATCAAAGAATTGTCAACATTTTAAGATTTGGAACTAAATAAAGCTTCAACAATGGTCAGCCTGTATACTTTACAGAAAAGGCTTCCAACAGGCACAATAAATACCAGAGTTTCAATCACAGGAAATTTTAAAAACAACACAGATGAATAGATTCACACAGATACAGAAAAACATTTTTAACTAATCTTGCTATATTTTCCTGATTGATCTAAAGAATTACTATTCCCTGGTTACTTACTAGAGCAAGGTAAGATGAAGTGGGTGAGTGATCCTTCTATGTCAAGTTTCAAAAATAGACTGCTCCGAGACTTCTGTTTCATTTGGTATTAAACATTCATTTCAGTCCTGGATTACAGAATGACATCACATGCATCTGGTCATCTAACTTCTGGTCCCCATACTACCCCCTTTACTAGAAACAGAACCAGAATCTCACACATATATGTTACTATACATACACATAGAGCTTTGCTAAGATCTGTTGCAGCTTCTGGAAGTCATAAAACAATTTCAGACTTCAACCCTTCCAGAGTTGCAATTAGTTCACCCCCAAGGACAATACAGAAGGCTTCCTAGTACAGCCTTATTGTCTCTGGCTGCATTGAAAACTCTAAGATACAATCTCTATGGCCTATCAGGTAATTTAATTTCAGACTATTTTTCAAGTTTAGCTGGACTGAAATTAACCTCTTCTCTTCTAGTATCCCTGATCTCAGGTCACTCCTGAAAAGGGATGTTTGTGTCTAGTGAATTGACCCATTTAACAGATAAATAATATAGCAATGAAACATAGTCTTGCAGACAAGAGTACCCCTATGGCTGAAGTCATGGACTACTCCACAGTAAACAGAGATAGCTATTATATCATGTAGGTAGAACACATCAGATCCATTGGACAAATGGGATGTGGAAGTACACTTTGAGTGTAGCTGCTCACTTTACATGCATTGTAAACCAGATATTAATTGTCATAGCATAGAAGGAAGAGAAGCTATAGCATAATATAAATTAATCCTTGCTGTCTGCCTACAACATAATGGCAATGATTTCTTTCTAGCTGTCCATTTGTGTCTTTCTGTGTCGCAGAAAAAAGTGGCTTCTTTTCATTGACACCCTGAAACATATGAAAATGCACTGCTAGCAGAAAATATCCAAACTAACGAGAGGCACACCTCTCAACTGTACAGATTTTTGCCTCATATTTTTGGTCTGTTTCTCATAAAATTGTGGTTTTCTGGCAAATCATTGAGGGTTGATGTCAGAAAATAATGACAGACAGACTTTATACCCTTCAGAAAATTCATGCTAATGCAAAACTTGTTATTCTATTAATGTTCTAAGTTTGTAAGAGCAATATTTAAAAAGTGCCCCTAGTTTTGGGCCTTTGTCCCCCCCCTATTATTTATGGCTTTGTCCATATTTCTTGTTCTAAGAGGTTGAAAGGTATGATGAGAGGGGATAATTCAAAGACTAAAAATAGCACAAACAGAAATGCAATTTAAAGACAGCATTGTGATTTACTTATGGCACTCAAGGACACACTGCCATTTATTGATAATAGTGTGCTGTTCTATGAAACCTGGTGTAAGAATGATGAAATGGGGCAGATGGTTAGAGAGTGTGAGACTATCCTAGTGAAAAATGAGACAGTAAAGATCAGAACCCTGAAGTGGTGCTCACATAAAGTTAATACTCACATGGATTACTAACCTTGCCTGTCTGACACATAACCAAAGCCAAAGTAAGTGAAAGCCCAGATCTCCCCAAACTACTGCATATGAAAAACTAGATATCTGCTGTTGAGTGTTTCGTCTTAATCACCTCTAAGACTAAGATCAGTGGAAGTTAGTCAGACCAGCTTACAAAACTATTGAAATATATCTTGTCACATGTTGAAGAAGTTGTCTACTTGTAAATTGACACTTGGCTAACCTGGGTTAAAATTCTTAGCATTTTGTTGACATGTATCATTCATTTATTCATTCACTTATTTAGTCTTTCTTTCTTTGTTAATCAGGTGTGTTGGCTGGTACAGTAACTTTTTCAGCCACTTTCTGGGCTATGTGGCAACAAGGAAGTTGCATACATGAAAGACTGACATGGGAAATATATGAAACTACACAGAAAGGCTCATCTGCACAACTACATTTACTTTAATACACACTTATCTTCAGTCTTCCTTTAGCATCATAGCTTATCTGTCAAACAGTCCCTCAAACGAGCGCTAAACCTCAGACTGTCTACAAAAGAAATTTCTTCTCCATGTTGTCTGAACGTCACACATTAGAGAAGTTCACACAGTTTCCTATTGAATAAGCTGCCATTCCTGGAATTTCTGTCCTGGACAACTGCCTGTTTGCTGTCATATCAGCTAAAAGGATGTTGGAACTGCAAGTCTTAACATACGAAGAGATATGTTTAGTGTTTCAAAAAGATCAGATCATCAGTAAGAGAAATTTTACCATTATGCCTAAAGTGGTAACTGTGGTTTCCCCTGAATGAAATCATACAGCTGCCATTTTATTTTCCTAACCCCCTATAGCAAATGGGAAATAAATGCATTTTTTGGATGTGTACAGCAATTGAGAGAGGGAAAAAACAGTCTCTAAACTGACAATTTGTAAATGGCTGGCTCAATGTCCTGCATTTGAAATTCATATAATGTGGGGGGCGACTAGAAGGGCATGTCAGATGTGCAGCAGGCACAGCGGCCATTGTGGCTTTCATTAGAGTGGTGACTACATAGACCATTCTGGAGACTGCCATCTGGTCTTTGGTCTGTAGCTTTTGTAAACATTAAAGACTGGAAATTACCCCTAGGAAGAAGGACAGGTTTTCTCCAGACATCTTGGAGGGTCTACTACCAGCCATATCACCTACAACCACATCCCATTCCTTGTTATCTCTGGGAATCATCCCAATAATCAGCAGTACCACATCACTGACCTATATGAAGAATATAATGCAGATGTTAAGAACTTAATAACAGATAATTAGATGGATCATTATTAAAGCACAATTTTCTCTCCTCATTCAGCTCTTTCTTTTTCTGAATGTCCTGGGAATGAGTTGGGATATCCCATTTTTCTCAGCCCATTTCTGCTCCATTCCCTTCACATGACCTTAGGCCTGTTCGGGTATGGATAGTCTAGGGGAGATTAGATTCACTAGGATATTATTTCTCATGGGGGAAGATACCAGTTGTATACTAGGAGTGTACTGATGTCTCATGAAGGCAGGCATCCTTTTAGCATGGATGGGTAAAGGTAGTAAGCTCTCGAAGTCAGTGGACATCGGGCATTTTATGGCTGAAGTTCCAGTAGTGAGTAGTACTGCAGCAGGGATTCAGTCAAACGTCTACCACTATGGGAATTTCTTACACAGTTATACTTTCTCAGCACCACAGCTTGAATGCTGACAATGAATGCCACTTGTGGTCATATTCTTTCCTTTTGCTTATTACAGCAAAACTGTAAGCTTGATGGTGAATATCACCAAGAAAATATGATTTAGCTAAATTAAAAGAAGTGCTTACAGAAAGTTGAGTTCATTTGCTTTTTAAATACACTATGAGGTACAAGAAAGGAGGAACATGGAGTCTGCAATGAACTGTTTAATTTGTTATGGCTTTACTGCACATCAGAACTGTGTGTCACTTTTAATTTTGACTGCAGGCTTTAGATTATAGAAAATTATTTTATTTGTTTTTGGTTGTGAAGTGACACAGATGATGTACGTCAGAGTTTATTGAAATTCCTCTTAATTTCACAGATGATGTACGTCAGAGTTTATTGAAATTCCTCTTAATTTTATATACTGTGTCTTTTTTCCCCTGTTGATATGGGTAAACCAGTTCTGTCATGTATTTATACTGCATAACAATTTCATAGTCACAAGAGTAGTTTGTCATCTTGTTTTAGGTCCCTTATGTTATCGGTATTGTTTTAAAATTGTGGTATATTAAATTTGTTTGAATTTTGTCTGCACCAGTCAAAGCATGGGCTTTCTCAGGTATCTGCCAAGCTGGAATTAATTTTGTTGAGACTCTGTTCATTTCTGTGCTGTATAGTTTGGTGAGCTCATCATGAGTTGTCGTTTTACCTTTCCAGACTTGCATATCTCAGGGTCATTTGTATCACAGATGGAATCAAAACAATACATTTCCCTTCTCAGATGAGCACAGAAGCACCCATTCATCCATCTACCCAGTTAACTTGGTAAACTACTTGAAACTTGAACAAGGTACCTTTATTCCTCCTACAGTGAGCGTGTCCGGGAGAGTCTCCTTGATCTGCTAGCTAAAGTGATTTTATGTAGACTAATCCTTTGTGCTCTGTTTCTTTTTATAAATAATTGGATAATTTATTATTCTGCAACCTGTCCTCTGATTGGCCTATGTTGTATTTATAAGATACCAGCCACTTCCATTTCTGCATCTTTCATCATACATTTCATGTTATCTGGCAGTACAGCACAGGAGGTGAATGATGGAGCTGCTGATAAACTTCACTCTGAAGGAGTGGGTTTGCCTCCCTTATTCTGTGCAATACTGTTTGTCTGTAAGCAAGACCACCAACCTGAAGTGCTGGATTCACCTTTAAAAAAACAGGTGGTTCTGCCCAAGACTCACCTGGATCATTCCATGTCATTATGCAGAACTTTCCAGTCTGTAATGGGGAAAAAAGCTCTAAATGCTTAATCTTTGACCTTATTAAGCTGAACGGTCTGTGTTGAAATTACAATTTGCAGATGACAACCTAAGAAGAAATCCAGGAAGACCTAATGGTTACCTCCGTCAGCTCCATTGTTGTCATCACTGTAAAGGTACCCCCTTCAGTGCTGGCCCAAGACTAGTGATAGGGACTTGCAATACCCCATTATAAAGTAGGCCTGCATTTAATTACTTTGTAAATGGCAGAAGTTCATATAGGAAAGGTAATCTGCAGCAGCTTCGATATTACTTTGGAGAGCTAGAACATAGCATTTGTTTGATGAAAGTTTGGGGGGAGACATAAAAAGTAAATCATCAATAGTTAATTCATTAATTCCATGTTGTCAACATTATTTCATTCATGGTTATGGGACAGCGAGATCCCAGCAAACAACTGGAGTAAGACAGAGAGCCGGTTCTGGACAAGATGCCAGACCATTGTAGAAAGTGAACACACTTTTCAGTCACAGACTATATTCACACCTATGGGCAGATTAGAGTACCATCAATTTACCTAAAGACACATCTATCAGTTGTGTTGTAGTAATTTAATTTTCAAGCTGAAGTATTGTAGTTTTTAATATTATTTACAAAGATAGTGAATACATTTATTAATGTATTTACTTTTTTATTTTATGAAACAGATGTCAATTCAGCAGTACATTTATTTATTTATCTTTGTTTATTTAACATTTGTTAACTGGGAAAGTCCACACAGAAGGCACTCAGCTGATAATGGAACCGGAGAACCTCTTGCTGTGAGGAGACAATGCTAGCGCTGCACCATTGCACCGTCCACTGTTTTTAATTAAAGGTATATAGGTGAGAGAGGTTAAAGTATCTCAGAATTGCAGAAAGAAACTAGGAATGCAGTATTAGTGTAGCACTGTGTGTTACATATACTACACAAAGAACAAAGCTGCACAGTAAACATAAAGCTAGTCATGAACATGACCATTTAGAACAAAATCCAAACGGTAACTGCAGAATTAAATTGCGTTGCTTGTCTTTTGTTGCCCATTTTTTTTGTTTGTTTTGTGGACACTTTCAGTACATTATATTTAATAATGTTTTGCAGTTAGTATTTGTGCATTTTACTGTGAAGCAATGTCTGTGTTGCAGAGAAGTTAGGAAAGCTGCAGCTGTTTTTTTATTGCTTATAACAGAAAAAGAGAAGAAGCTACATTTTCTGGGCTTACACAAGTGTTAAGGTGACATAATTTCCCTTTATTACTGTATTTATCAGCAATGTCTAAGTTGGTATCCTTGCATCTGCTTAAATCTTCAACCTCCTACAGTTTTGAAACAGATAATGAAGTTTCATGTCAGAAATTGGACTGGATTTTCTTTTCACATTTTTTGGTAGGACTAGTTCATTTCACTAAGTATTTGATTTAATTATTCATCAACATGAATACATCTTAACCTGTTATAGCATTTAATGAAATATATACGATGTACTCTGTTACAATTCAGCAAAGTCAGACCTCACATTAGTTATTGAATTGCCTGATACTTACAGGAAAGGCTGGATGCTGGCATATTAATCACAGTAATGAAGGAATGCTTTCTGTTAACGTGTAACATGAATGATCACTATAATAAATACTGGGTGTGAGAGTGACTGCTTGTTAGAAATCTTAAGACAGCATATCACAGTAAACTCTAATTATAGTTTTCATGCCGCATCAATGAATGCAAATGTCTGAGGGGGTATCTACATGTATAACTATTAGTGTATGCGTATATGTATTTGTGTGTGGGTGGATGCACGTGTACTAGGCTTAAATGTAGGCTTCAATAAGAAGACAGCTGAATGAATAGAGCTGGTGCCCTCCCAGTCTATATTCCCACTTTTCTTTTGTGATTTTTCATTGACCTGCATTCATCACTGTTTCCAGTAGGCAGCCCATTTCCTTGCTTATTGTTAAGAAGTTTCTTGGATATGTTCTCTCTCACACACACACACACACACGTACGTGTGTGTGTGCCCTGAATGGTTGCTATTATTGTTAGCTCAGTAGTGATATATTTTGATAACAACATTGTGTACTTTGATTACTTCTGAAACTTGTTTCTTTGCTGTTTGAAACAATAATTGCAAGCTACCATAAATATATATATATTTTCTTTAAGAATATGCTACTTGTACGTCTGACAGATATATCTTTCATTATTCAGCAATTTTTATCAGCATTATCAAAGACAATTATTTATGCCCTTTCTGAAGAAAGGCTTGTATGGTCTCTGAGCCTGTGAATCTGTAAACTGTGTAGCAACTCATAGCTATCCTTATGCATGTTTTGTGTGGTCCCTGCCTTATCTGGTTAAATGAAGATCATTGAAGAATGGACGTCCAGGAATCTGTGCCATTGTAGTTTAGTGTTGCAAACTAATATGTACTCAAATCCATTTTTCATCAACTCATAGTTCAACACTCTGGGGTGTTAGTATTTTGTGGCTTGCAGTTACTCAGGCTAAAAGTGAAACAGATGATAACACCCCCCCCCCCAAATACACACACACAAACCTTCAAGTGCAACAAGTTGAGATCAGTGTCTGATTATTTGCAGACAATGTTCTGCAAATCTGACATTTAATAGGTCAGTTTGGAATGAGCATGAGTCCGGCTCTGGTAGTGATTTCAGGAAATCCTACCACTTCAGAAGATTTTCTAGAAGTGTAATGCAACCAGGAATGCAACTATGAAAGTATCCCCTACTGTATCAAGATTAATATCTTTGAAATGCACAGTTTAAATAAAAGGGGTATGGAAAAAGAGCTAAGATCCCTGTGTGACATCCCTCCCCTGGGCCAGTAATCAAGGAGCCTCAATCCTCCTCATTGACACCAGTGGGGAATGTTCACTGTGGGAAGAATAGACATACACAGTATTTTCAGATGCAACCCTCCACACCAAGTAAAATTTCTCTTAAGAGCACACAGGGAATGCACACTCCAGTCCTGGGGCTGGACTTTCTCTCCAGGCTCCAAATAAAACTGTCCACTGATCATTATAGAGCTGACTCCTCAGGCAGGTGTTCCAAGCCAAGTCCTCCACCACCCTCTCTGTGAAATCAGTGCTGTCAGTGTCCCTGTTCAAAGTATCTGACACACACACTGTCTTTGAGATTTGATTTATACACACACACACACACACACACACACACACACACACACACACACACACACATCTGGGAAAGGCTGCCAAAGTTTACCCGCTCGGTCACCTCCACCTAGACTATAAGGTAGATTCACTGCCACCAGAGCACCCAAAGCCAGCTACCTTAAGGCTCTTACAAGAGTACCCAATTACACTTAGTAAAATTAATATTTATGCAAATGGCAGTGTTTAACCAAGCAGCAAGACTTTCAGGACCATGGAGCCACAATGCCACTAAATGAATGCAAGTACTCCCAAAGATTAAATATTTTTTAAAAAAACAGCCACAATGAAAGGTTTAGATATCATGAACTTAACAGTATATGTTTAATAAATAATAAAAAACATGAAATACTGAATATATTTTTACAATGAACACCCGAGTTTCAATCACAGGAAATATAAAAAATAACACAGATGGAAAGATAAAAAAAAAGTGCATTTAGCTAATCTCACTATATTTTTCTAACTGACTGAAGAATTACAATTGTTTCTAGCTCCGTACTAAAGCAAATTAAACAGTCCAAACCAGCAAAAGTTAAGCGAAAAAGGTTCCAGGCCACCAGAGAAATAAATCTTCAGTTCTTTTATTTTCCAATAACAAATGAGCACTTTCGTCTGCCAAATGAGACTTCTTCAGATAAAACAGTACTGGTGCCACACTCAATTTATACAAAATACATTAATTAATCTAATTAACCAATAAACAAAATTTTAAAATTTTAAAGCTCCACCACCAAGTGGTTTCTGGCTCTTTAGTTGTTTTACCAAACACCACAAACTTCACAAGTTTGGAAAATACATTAATGAATAAAATAAAAGATTGTTTAAAACGATCATTATATTAAAAAATGAAATAAATAAGACTTCAATCTTGATGATATTTTTTATATTTTTTTAGATATATATATATTTATGTTTAATATATTTAATGTAGCCCTATTTATACTAAAATGCTGTGACCTACAGCAATAACATCACACTCTACCTGCCCTCTCTGCTAAAATAGCCTTAATACTAATGTATTCATTCAGGCCTGGACTTATATTACCCTTCAGCCTCAATTGCCATCTAAGTTCCCTATTGAGTAATGTATTCCT
Organism: Protopterus annectens; assembly: GCF_019279795.1. NCBI lineage: Eukaryota > Metazoa > Chordata > Ceratodontiformes > Protopteridae > Protopterus > Protopterus annectens. The sequence continues at coordinate 1,330,260,050 of NC_056737.1, forward strand.
CATGTCCCCTCCTCTGGGGTTATTTTTAACCAAATCAATAATCCCAAACTTGAAACCACTAAATGAAGTACAAAAAACCGCGTGTTTATAAAGGGCCCTAGTTTCTTTCCTATTTTTTATGTCATATATGTGCTCATATATTCTATCTTTAAGTGCCCTTTCGGTTTTTCCTACGTAAAATGATGAACACTTTATACAGATAGCCAAATATACTAACATCTTGGTTTGACAATTACCCTTACAAAATTTTACTATACTACCTAAACCGTTTTTTAATTTAATGAATTCTTCTCTAAAAATGTGTGAACATTGCCCACACCTACCACATGAACTGGTTGCTTTTTTGATGTTGTCTAAATTGTTACCCTTTTCAAGCAACCTTTTAAAATTAATTCCTGTCTTATATATAAAATGAGGTCTATTACCTACCACCTCATAAACCTCTTTGCTGGTTTTTAATATAGACCAATTAGTTTCCACTATTTTTGTGAACACATCAGAAAACCCATTATATTCAGTAACACATGCCCCTAAAAAGTTTCTTGTCTCTTTCTCCGGTTCCACTACTGTTGTAAAAGGTTGGCCTAATAAGGCCTTATATTTAGTCCCCCAACCAGTATAAACTTCCTCCAAAATTTTACCAACCATCTCTCTTGGGTATCCTCTCTCCACAAACTTTTCACCCAAGAAAATAAATTCATTTAATAGGTCCTGATAGTCAGAGGTCATCCTCCCTATCCTAAAAGCCTGTCCCTTAATGAGGCTTCTTTTTTGGTGAAATGGATGAAAACTATCATGGTGCAAATAACTATTGCACCATGTACTCTTACGAAAGATCCTGGACTTAAAACCCTGTGGTACTTTACTAATGGTGATGTCCAGATAGTTAATACTCTGGTCTTCGACATTATGTGTGAATGAAAGAAAATCTGTGGTATGATTTAAATAATAAATAAATTCCTCCATATTTTCTTTTGACCCTTCCCAAATCACAAAAATGTCATCCAAAAATCTCAAGTAGCATTTAATTTGCTTCCTAAATCTACTTTTTAATATATATCTTTCTTCCCATTCTAACATCACCAAATTGGCGTAAATGGGGGCACAAGCTGCCCCCATAGCTACTCCACTGACTTGTCTGTAGTACTCTCCTTGGAAGCCTATAAAATTATTGTCTAAAACGACCTCCATAAGTTCCATTATTAATAATTTTTGGTCGTGGGGTACATCTAGATGTTTGTGAATGCTTTCTTCAAAAAAATCAAAACCCTCCACTCTAGGGATGCATGTAAATAAATCCTTTACATCTATGGTTAAAAATTTACATTCTTCGGACCACAGGTCATTATTTATTTTACCAAGAAAATCCCAAGAATCCTTAATCAAGTATTCTTGCTTTGTTATTATATTTTTAATAGTTTTATCAATATAGACTGCTAAGGGGTGAGTTTTGGATTTTTTGCTGAGACTATTGGCCTAAATGGGGGCTCTGAAATTGATTTATGAACTTTTGGTACTCCAAAAAATTGTGGAATAATTGGATGTAGTTGCCTCAAAAAATGATATGTCATTTTCTCTACTCTGTTTTCTATCAAGTATTCGTCCAATAGGGAGTCAATCCTCCTATAGGCTATTTGTATCTCATTGTATGACACCGAAGTGTACGTATTCAAATCCATCAAGATGTCGATTAGAACATTATTATATTCCTCATTGTTGTATTTTAGCAGAGAGGGCAGGTAGAGTGTGATGTCATTGCTGTAGGTCACAGCATTTTAGTATAAATAGGGCTACATTAAATATATTAAACATAAATATATATATATATAAAAAAATATAAAAAAATATCATCAAGATTGAAGTCTTATTTATTTCATTTTTTAATATAATGATTGTTTTAAACAATCTTTTATTTTATTCATTAATGTATTTATTTATTTATTCCACAATTTTTTGGAGTACCAAAAGTTCATAAATCCATTTCAGAGCCCCCATTTAGGCCAATAGTCTCAGCAAAAAATTCCAAAACTCATCCCTTAGCAGTCTATATTGATAAAACTATTAAAAATATAATAACAAAGCAAGAATACTTGATTAAGGATTCTTGGGATTTTCTTGGTAAAATAAATAATGACCTGTGGTCCGAAGAATGTAAATTTTTAACCATAGATGTAAAGGATTTATTTACATGCATCCCTAGAGTGGAGGGTTTTGATTTTTTTGAAGAAAGCATTCACAAACATCTAGATGTACCCCACGACCAAAAATTATTAATACTGGAACTTGTGGAGGTCGTATTAGACAATAATTTTATAGGCTTCCAAGGAGAGTACTATAGACAAGTCAGTGGCGTAGCTATGGGGGCAGCTTGTGCCCCCATTTACGCCAATTTGGTGATGTTAGAATGGGAAGAAAGATATATATTAAAAAGTAGATTTAGGAAGCAAATTAAATGCTACTTGAGATTTTTGGATGACATTTTTGTGATTTGGGAAGGGTCAAAAGAAAATATGGAGGAATTTATTTATTATTTAAATCATACCACAGATTTTCTTTCATTCACACATAATGTCGAAGACCAGAGTATTAACTATCTGGACATCACCATTAGTAAAGTACCACAGGGTTTTAAGTCCAGGATCTTTCGTAAGAGTACATGGTGCAATAGTTATTTGCACCATGATAGTTTTCATCCATTTCACCAAAAAAGAAGCCTCATTAAGGGACAGGCTGTTAGGATAGGGAGGATGACCTCTGACTATCAGGACCTATTAAATGAATTTATTTTCTTGGGTGAAAAGTTTGTGGAGAGAGGATACCCAAGAGAGATGGTTGGTAAAATTTTGGAGGAAGTTTATACTGGTTGGGGGACTAAATATAAGGCCTTATTAGGCCAACCTTTTACAACAGTAGTGGAACCTGAGAAAGAGACAAGAAACTTTTTAGGGGCATGTGTTACTGAATATAATGGGTTTTCTGATGTGTTCACAAAAATATTGGAAACTAATTGGTCTATATTAAAAACCAACAAAGAAGTTTATGAGGTGGTAGGTAATAGACCTCATTTTATATATAAGACAGGAATTAATTTTAAAAGGTTGCTTGAAAAAGGTAACAATTTAGACAACATCAAAAAAGCAACCAGTTCATGTGGTAGGTGTGGGCAATGTTCACACATTTTTAGAGAAGAATTCATTAAATTAAAAAACGGTTTAGGTAGTATAGTAAAATTTTGTGAGGGTAATTGTCAAACCAAGATGTTAGTATATTTGGCTATCTGTATAAAGTGTTCATCATTTTACGTAGGAAAAACCGAAAGGGCACTTAAAGATAGAATATATGAACACATATATGACATAAAAAATAGGAAAGAAACTAGGGCCCTTTATAAACACGCGGTTTTTTGTACTTCATTTAGTGGTTTCAAGTTTGGGATTATTGATTTGGTTAAAAATAACCCCAGAGGAGGGGACATGAGGAATACATTACTCAATAGGGAACTTAGATGGCAATTGAGGCTGAAGGCTAATATAAGTCCAGGCCTGAATGAATACATTAGTATTAAGGCTATTTTAGCAGAGAGGGCAGGTAGAGTGTGATGTCATTGCTGTAGGTCACAGCATTTTAGTATAAATAGGGCTACATTAAATATATTAAACATAAATATATATATATATCTAAAAAAATATAAAAAATATCATCAAGATTGAAGTCTTATTTATTTCATTTTTTAATATAATGATTGTTTTAAACAATCTTTTATTTTATTCATTAATGTATTAACTTGTGAAGTTTGTGGTGTTTGGTAAAACAACTAAAGAGCCAGAAACCACTTGGTGGTGGAGCTTTAAAATTTTAAAATTTTGTTTATTGGTTAATTAGATTAATTAAGGTATTTTGTATAAATTGAGTGTGGCACCAGTACTGTTTTATCTGAAGAAGTCTCATTTGGCAGACGAAAGCGCTCATTTGTTATTGGAAAATAAAAGAACTGAAGATTTATTTCACTGGTGGCCTGGAACCTTTTCCGTACTAAAGCAAGGCAAGATGAAGGTAGATGAGTGTCTCTTATCAGGTCTAAAAACAGTGCACTTTATTGCATCTCCCACTAGTACTCAAATACAATTTCAGCGCTGTCTACAGAATGATATCACATTGTGTCTGTAACCACAGTGAATTTCCTTCCATACAGATAGGGTTGAAGTTTTCAAAGTGCCCATACTATGACTAGACATTCTTTTTCTACAGCTGGATAATATTCTTCCCTTGGTTGTAGTCTATGGCTAAAGTATACAACAGGGTGCTCTTCTTCCTCTGAGGAAGTCTGGATGAGTATAACCCCCACCTCATGATTTGACGCATCCACCTGCACAACAAATTCTTTACTGTAATCTGAACTGGCTAGCACAGGGGGGTCCTCCCAAAGCCCCTTTAAGCTTTTGGAGTGTCTGCTCACAGGTTTGGTTCCACACAACCTTACCTGGCCTTTTTTCCTCATCAGGTCTGTGAGGGGGCAACTATTGTACTATAACTGAGAACAAACTTTCTATAGTACCCCACTACCCCCAAGAATGCCCTCACCTGATTTTTGGTAACTGGGACAGGCCATGCCTGAATAGCCTCCACTTTGGCAGGTTCTGGCCTGATCTTACCACTCCCCATTCTATGCCGTAGGTAGGTGACCTCTGGCATACCCACCCAGCACTTACTGGGCTTAATGGTTAACCCTACCCTCTGCAGTCTGTCCAGCACTTCCCTGATGTACTGAAGGTGCTCTTGCCAGGAATGGCTGTAGATGGCAATATCATCCAGGTAAGCATGGGCATAATCTCCTGCTCCTGCTAGTATATGATCTACCAACCTCTGGAAGCTTGCTAGGGAATTTTACATCCCAAAGGGCACCTTCATGAACTCTTGTAATCCAAAAGGAGTCACAAAGGCTGACCTCTCTCTATGGGTAGAACTCAAGGGTACCTGCCAGTAGCTCTTAGATCAGTAGTGGTCAGACACTTAGCCCCACCCAGCTTCTCTAAGGCTTCATCTGTCCTAGGCTTGGGGTAAGCATTTGACTTGGTGTGACTGTTGAGTTCTCTGTAGTCCACACAGAACCCGGTGTTGCCATCCTTCTTTGGTACCAGCACCACTGGAGAGGCCCAGGGACTGATGGACTCCTGGATTACTCCCATTTCCAACATTTCCTGTATCTCCTTCCTCAGAGTCTGTCTGACTCAATCAGGTACCTTGTAAGGGGCCTACTTGATAGATATTTGGGGCCTTGTATCCACACGGTGCTGCACCAGATGGGCACACCAAGGTTTTGCACTGAACATGTCTCCAAACTCCTGTAACACTGCTCAGATTTCTTGAACCTGGGTAGGGGATAGATGCTAGGACATTGATACTCCTTCCACTGAGGTCTCAGTCTGAACCTCACTTGAGGAGGTCAGTCATTAGATCCCCCTCAGACTTCTACTGATACCTCCTGCAAATACTCAGAACAAGGGCCTTCCTATCATGGTAAGGCTTCATCATGTTAACTTGGTACAGTTTATGCCCCTGCCTCCTGTCTAGCAGATGTTCATCGTGTTACACTGCTGCAGTCATTACACTTGGGTTATCCTGCTGTCAGGCGGTTCCCCAGTCGGCCTGAGTTCCAAAGTCTTGGTCCGGCGTCGGTTGCTGTCACCTCCTCCCGGACGTCAGTGCGACAGAGGTATATAAGATGCAGCTGACACCATTTTCTTCAGTCTTTCTTACCACACGGTGCCCGAAGCAGAAGCAGTTCGCAAGTGCCAGTCGGCCGACTCCTGAGATTTTCATTCCAAATCCAGAACCAAAGTGTTCTACAAAGCTAAGTACCCCGTTGGGGAAACTTTTTCTTGCCTCAGACCGATGTCAGTAAAAGTTAATAACTGTATTTCATGTGGGGAGCAAATACCTCATAAGGATTTCCACTCCTATTGTATTCCATGCCTAGGCCCAGACCACGACGTCACTGGTTGTCGGTTTTGAGCTAGGTTTAACAAGCGTACAATTAGATGTCGGTTTGATTTTGCCTGACATTATTTTGGCAGAAAATTCAATTACACCATGCCGTCGGAACTCCCGCCGACAGGATTACATAAAAATCGCAAAGACAAGGACAGGCATCTGAGGCCCAAAACTGATGACGAGGCCTCTTCTAGGCCTGTCGCCGGTTCTCCGGTGTTCAGCGAGGCGCCTACGCAGCCCCTGACAACCGGTTCCACAGAACCACAGACCGCATCCGACTCCCATGAGGAGCTTGCTGGGCCTTCGGATGCTACATGTTTTCAGCCTACCGAAATTAACCCATCTGAGGGTACCGAAGTAGCTGAGCAATCTACAGTCTCAGAGGGTGTCTTCAGACCTACCCAGTTAACTATTAAACCCTCTACTAAGTCTAAGGCCCCCTTAAAAACAAAGAAACAGATTCAGCATTCTCCAGCACAGGCTTCCATGCCTAAGAAAAAAATGCTCAAAATGGCCGAAGACCTAATCACCCTGATCAGGGGGTCCCATCCCCCTCCTGATAAAAGGCCCAGACAGGAGGCAGACTATGAATATTCCGACCAGGTGTCCATTTCTTCAGATTCATCCTCAGACCTAGGATATTCCTTACCCCCTTATGAGGATTCTGATGCTGAGGAATCAATTCCATCAGCCTCTCCGCCTGAGGACTACTCCTTTGGGGAGACGTTACATACCATGAGGGAGCACTTCCATTGGGAAGGCCAGGATTACTCAGAATCCAAGAAAAGGCTCAGAGACTTCCTTTTATTGCCTCAACACAGACCCTTTACTATTCCACCAGTGTTGGATATTGTGGATGATGTCTACACTGAATCCAGCTTAAACCCTGACTCCTTACCTCCAGCCCCTGTTAAACCCGATAGATATTACAGAGTTCCTGACTCACAAATTTCTGTATAAAAGCCCTGTTGCTGAACCTGAAACTATTTCTCAGGGACCCAAAGGGATTAAGGCCTCATCAGCAAAAAAAACAGTTCCCTCTGACAGAGATTCCAGAGCATTAGACAGATGGGGAAAGAAAGTATATATGTCTGCAACCTTAGCAATGAGAGCCTTAAATTGCCAGTTTCACATGCTAAAATATCAGCAATTTTTGATGTCTCAGTTAAAACAAAAAATGCTTCCAGATTCAGATCCTCCTAATCTTAAAGAAATGCAGGATTTATTGCATGCAGCTGAACAAGTGGGAAAGCATACTTTGCAATGTGGTTTTGATTCTTTAGAGGCCTCCTGTAGAGCAGTAGTTACAGGCTCTGTCATTAGAAGGCATGCTTGGTTAAAAGAACATACGTTACCAGATCATGTTAAAGCAAAATTATTGGATGCACCTTTATAGCATTTGGAGTTAAGGCAGAAGAGGTATTAAAGAAAATGGAGGATAAGGCAAAATCTATGCAAATGGTAAAGGATTTCTTACAGGTTCAGCCACCAAGATTTAGCAGAAGTTGGCCAACAAAGAATTGGTCCTTTTCGGCTATAGACAGACCTCAAAGAGGCAGATACAGACGTCCGAGAGGTAGAGGTCAACCACAAGGTCCTTACAGGCCTCGACAATGGGGTGCACCAGGCCAGAAAGAAGGGGAAGACAGGCCCCAACCATATAAAAAGCAGCCTCAATGACTTCCCATTATAGCTGCCAGACAACTCTCTCTTGGCAGCCCCCCTTGGGAGGAAAACTAGCACTTTTCTATCACAATTGGCATTGGATCACCAAAGACAAATGGGTTCTCAACATTGTATCTCAAGGTTACAGGTTCCACTTTCACACTCTGCCAAGGTTAAAAGGAATGCCAAATCTGCCACCAAATCAATGGGCAGAGGCTCAAAAACAAATTACAGCACTCATGGAAATGAGAGTTATTCAAGAGGTACCACCACCAGAGCAAGGACAAGGATTTTATTCAAGACTCTTTCTGGTTCCCAGAAAGGACAAAGCCTGGAGGCCCATTCTGGATCTTTCTTCTCTAAACACATACCTGGATGTTCCGAAATTCAAAATGTTAACACTACAGCAGCTTCTTCCAATGCTGGGCAAGAAAGCTTGGCTCGTGACTTTGGACCTCAAGGAGGCATACCTGCATGTCCCTATCAGACAAAGCTGCAGAAGATACCTCAGATTCATAGCAGGTTCAATGCACTATCAATTCTCTGCACTGCCCTTTGGCTTATATACTGCGCCCAGGGTCTTTACAAAGTGCCTGGCACCAGTAATTGCATTTTGCAGACAGAAAGGAATTCAAATTTATCCGTACCTGGACGACTGCCTGATTCAAGCAGAGAGCAAGGATAATCTAGAGCATCTGGCGTTTGTAAAACAGTTATTAAGTTGCCTGGGGTACACAGTAAATGAAAAGAAATCAAAACTAGTGCCCTCACAAGAGATAATATTCCTGGGTGCCAGCTTGAACACAACGGCCCAGATGGCTTATCTCACGCCAGACAAGCAAGGACAACTGACTCAATACTTTCAATTGATGGCAGCAAAAACCCAACTCCCTGCAAGAAAAATTCTGCAGGCCTTGGGTTACATGGCATCCTGCATACTACTAATTCCATATGCCAGACTGCATATGAGGAAACTACAGTGGTACCTAAAGAATGTATGGTCTCAACACCGTCAAAGTTTGGAAACAGTTATACCACTAATTCCTTGCCTTCAACAGGAGTTTCGATGGTGGGCTCAAGCTTGTCACCTCAACAAGGGACAGCCTTTTACTCAACCCACAGCCAGGCAATCACTGACAACAGATGCATCGGATTACGCCTGGGGAGCACACATGGCAGGAAAATGTATTCAGGGCAAGTGGCCCGCAGAACAAAGGCATCTTCACATCAATCAAAAAGAAATGTTAGCTGTACAAAATGCCTTTATAGCTTTCAAGGACATGCTGCATCTAGGACAACTATTACTAAAAACAGACAACACCACAGTAATGTGGTACATAAACAAGCAAGGGGGCACTCACTCCTACCCCCTCTGCAGACAAGCCATGACCTTGTAGAACACAGCTCTAAACTATCAAGTTCATCTTCAAGCACAATTCCTGCCAGGAGAGAAAAACACACTGGCAGACGACTTAAGCAGAAACATCATGGATCCCCACAAATGGGAATTGAATCCACAAATATTCAGAATGATAACACAAAAATGGTGGAGCCCGGACATAGATCTGTTCGCATCCCCAATGAACTGCCAGCTACAGAAATTCTGCACAAGGAGTTACCATCCACAAGCATGGAAAGTGGATGCCCTCTCATTCAGCTGAAAAAACCTGCAAGTATACGCTTTCCCTCCACTACCTCTCCTTCCAAAGGTTCTCATAAAAGCCAGACAAGAAGAGCCAAAGATGATCCTGATTGCTCCAGACTGGCCACGCCAGCACTGGTACCCAGTATTAAGGAATTTAGCACAAGAACCACCCTGGATATTGCCTCAAATCCCACACCTGCTGACTCAGCACAATAATCAGATACTTCACAGTCAGCTACAGACCTTAAACCTAGCTGCATGGAAAATTCCTTAGTCAAGCAAGCGATGCCTCTCTCCAAAGCTGTTATGGATGTCATTCTGGAGGCCAGAAGGCCTAGTACCAAGAAAGCCTATTCGGATAAATGGAAGAGATTCTGTGCCTGGAACCAGGCTCACAGCCTTGACCCTCTTGTCCCAAATATTCCTCAGATTCTACAATAATTAACTGAGATGCTGGACAAAGGTCTCTCTTTTTCATCCATCAAGATCCACGCCTCTGCCATCTCTACTCACTACAACACAGATCCTCCAATTTTCTCTAATCCATTGCTAAAACAGTACCTCAGAGGGGCTAAAAACATAAGACCGCCCCACATAGCACCTACTCCAATTTGGGACCTCAACTTTGTTTTGGAAAAATTAACTTTACCTCCCTTTGAGCCAGCTAACACAGCAGAATTAAAATATATTTCTTGGAAGACTGCTCTGCTCCTGGCAATAACATCAGCTCGAAGAGTTTCAGAATTACAGTTACTAATGGCAGTGGAACCTTTTCTCATTTTCCACCAGGACAGGGTGCCCTTGAGAACTAACCCTACATTTATGCCAAAGGTGGATTCAAGTGTGGCTCTAAACCAAACTATTCACTTGCCAACCTTTTATCCAAAACCACAGAATAAATGGGAGAGACTACTGCATTATTTGGACATTCACAGGCAGTTACGCTTCTACTTGGACAAAACCAAAGCTTTCAGAAAATCATAGCAATTACTGGTAGCATATGCTGCAGGAGCACAGGGAAAAGCCATTTCAAAACAGACTATTTCAAAATGGATAGGACATTGCATACATTTCTGCTACACACACCATGAGAAACCTATACCTAGCAGCATTAGATCTCACTCCACCAGGGCAACAGCCACTTCAACTGCCTACCTCAAAGGGGTGCCTACCAAGGACATTTTGAAAGTAGCAACATGGAGTTCTGTGCATACCTTCACCAAGCATTACCATCTGTTTTATACTCTAAATCCAGAGCTGGCTTCGCCACTGCTGTGCTGCAGGGCCTTATAGCCACACCTACTGCCTTATAGAACCAGCCACCCTACCTCAGCTTTGGGATTCTACCCAAGTGTAATGACTGCAGCAGTGTAACATGATGAACATAGTACAGTTTTGTACCTACCATAAATGTAGATGTTCGAGTGTATACACTGCTGCAGTCCAGGTTACCCTCCCTCCTTCCCCTCTTACTTGCTGGTACGTACCTATGTTTTCTACCCTTTACTACCTATGGGGAGTATTTGCTGGTAACTGAAAGTTGTTGTTTGCTTTTCTTATGTATGTTTTATTAGCAATTTGAATTGCCTACCTTTTGGGGGCACCTGACATCTGGGGCAAGAAAAAAACTGAAGAAAATGGCGTCGGCTGCATCTTATATACCCCTGTCACACTGACGTCAGGGAGGAGGCAACAGCAACCGACGCCGGACCAAGACTTTGGAACTCAGGCCGACTGGGGAACTGCCTGATGGCAGGATAACCCAAGTGAAATGACTGCAGCAGTGTATACACTCGAACATCTACATTTATGGTAGGTACAAAACTGTACTTTTTACCATGTAGTTAACATCATTGACCTTCCTTACCACTTTGAAGGGTCCTTTCCCACCTGCCTGCAGCTTATTTTGTCTGATAGGAATGAGCACCATAACCTGCTGTCCCACTGCATACTCTCAGGCTCAAGCATTCCTGTCATACCAGTCCTTTTTCTGCTGTTGGGCTCCTGCCAGGTTCTCCTGGGCCAAGACCATGAGCTCCCTAAGCCTTGTCCTGAGGTTTAGGACATATGCCACAACAGACTCCTTGTGGGATGCGCCCACACCCTCCCAGTCATTACAAATAAAATCCAAGGGCCCTCTCACACTATGCCCATACAGCAACTCAAAGAGTGAAAAATGTATCGATTCCTGGGGTACCACTCTGTATGCAAACAGTAGATGGGGCAAATGTTTGTTCCACTCTCACTCAAACTGGTGTGCAAATACCCATAGCATGGTCTTCAGTGTAGAGTTTAACCTCTCTACAAGACCATTAGTCTCAGGGTGGTAGGGGGTAGTCTTTAGGTGCTTCATCTGACAGTGCTCCCACAGACAAGCCAGCAGGTCTGACATGAAATTGGCACCTCTGTCAGTCAGTATATTTTCCTCGGGGAAATGTACCCTGCTGAAAAAAACTAACAAAGCATTTACCATGTTCTCTGCTTCGATGGAGGATGGAGCTACCACCTCAGGGTATCTTATAGCATAATCTACTATCACTAGGATATATTCCTTTCCTGTGGCATTTGGGGTACTCAGAGGCCCCACAATATCCATAGCTATCCTCTGAAATGGCTTCTCAGCCACAGGCAAAGGCATCAGAGGAGCTTTGACTTTATCTCCTGCCTTGCTTACTTTTTGGCAGTGCTCATAGACTAATAAAAATTCTGCATAATATGCCTCTTGGTATGCTTATTGCCCATATGATCTGCAAAAGGAATGTCATGGGCTATGGCTAAGTGCCAGATGGTAGGATCTGGGCACTACCAACTGCTGTATCACCTCACACTCTAGCCCTCCCTCAGGGGTCCACTGCCTCTATAGTAACCCTTTGTTCCAGTATACAGACTCTGCTTTTCCTTGAGAATCAGGTGCTTCCTTAGCTAGCTCCCTCAAGCCTCATAATGTAGGGTCCGAGTGCTGAGCCTGTCTCAGCTCTACATTTGTGAGCCTTCCCAGCTCCCCCTCCACAGGAAGTCTGGTACCTACTAACAACAGTGCCTCACTGTCAGCCTGGGTACTACCACTCACCTCTTCCCTTGCAGTCACCCTGTCCAAGGGAACATCAGTACCTATCAGCAGCTGTGGCTCACCTTCAGGCTCACTGCTACAGGGTAGTTCCCTCCCTGAATTAGCCAGATCACCAGCCCCAGCTTCAGGTGTGGGGTCTCTCTGGGTCTCCTTCAGGCTACCAGACCCACATGCATTTCTCCAAGCCTGACTGCATGTAACTGCATGCACACAAGATACTGCATTATCAAAATCATTCCCTATCAAGACATCTGCATGCAGGGATATCTGCATGCAGGGATATCCTCAAACACACCTACTTGCTTTCTTCCTTTTCTACCCTCCCAGTTGAGATGAACCCTGGTTAAAGGTATTTAAAATAGGGTCCCTCCTAAAGCTCTGACTGGAGTAGACTGCCCAAGCAAGTACTGCTCCTCTTTAACTACTGCAGGCCTTAAAATGGTTATGTCAGAGGCTGTGTCTCTCTTGGCAGTGGCCTGTTTTCCATCCACTAAGATAGAATGCAAACTCTGGTGATAGTTTGGTACCCCTGTTGTCTACAGACAACTTATCACTGGTGTACTGTTATTCCCACTTGCTGGCTCCCTCACCTTTTGTTCCCTATCTTGCTTCATTGAACATGTATATGCTATGTAGCCCCTCTGGTTACATTTAAAATATCTAAACCCTGAATCTGGCCCTGTACCTGAACTAGTGGCTTCCCCTTTTACTGGTGGACTTTGTTGGGGTGGTTTAGGCTGCCCACCATGGGTTCTCTTATATCCATGTGCAGCACTAGGTATCCCCTTCTTGTGCAGTGGTGCCCTGCTTGCCAAGTAGATCCCCTTTGCTCCCCAGCTCATCTGCAGAGTTATACTCCTGGTCTGTCAACCAGATTCTCATGTCCTCAGGCAAAATGCTAAGGGCTTGTTCCCTCACCAAAAGGTCTGCCAGCTTTTCAAAAGTGGTGACCTGACACTCACTCATCCACCTATGAAAATAAGTGTTTAGCTCAGCTGTAGAATCACAGACAATTTTTCTTTTTCTGTAAACTTCAGGTGTTAACTTAAAACATTCCATTAAATGTTGTTTAACCTTCTCATAATTTAAACAATTAGTATCACACAATTTAGAAACAGCAGTTACAGCTTTAGCATGGAGTAAGGGGGTCAGGAACTGTACCCAGAGCCCTTGGTCAACATCATGCTGTTTACAAACTCAAGTATGAAAATTATCACCTTCTGTATATTGTGGAAGAAATGTACCATCCTTTGTTGCTTCTGGAGTTCGGTTATTCCCTTCCCCATCCTTTGATGTTCTTCGTGTTTCAATGTTGCAGTCATTACATTTGGGTAATCCTGCTGGCAGGTTGCCCTCAGCTGGACTGAATTCCAAATTCTTGGGTCCTGTGTCGGCTGCTGTCGCCCATTCCCTGACGTCAGGTCATCAGGGGTATAAAAGAAGCAGACGACGCCATTTTCTTCTGTCTTTCTTGCCGCGCAGTGCCCGAAGCAGAAGCAGTTCGCAAGTGCCGGTCGGCCGACTCCTGAGATTTTCGTGTTGGAGTTTCAGATCCGAAGTCTTCAATAAAGCTAAGTACCCCATTGGGGAAACTTTTTTCTTGCTCCAGACCGATGTTAGAAAAAGTTAGTAATTGTATTTCTTGTGGAAAGCAAATACATCATAAGGGTTTTCATTCTTACTGTATTTCTTGCCTAGGCCCTGATCACAACGTTACTGGTTGTTGGTTTTGTGCTAGATTTAACCAACGCACTATTAGGCGTCGGTATGATTTTGCTTTAAACTTTTTTGGACGCCGGTTTAATTACCCTGAAATGTCGTCGGATAGCCATCCGACTACCGGAGTTTACAAAAAACGCAGAGAAAAGGATAAAGAAAAACAACCAAGACCCAAAACCGATGACGAAGCTTCTCCTAAGCCGGTCGCCGGTTCTCAGTGAGGTGCTTTTGCAGCCCCTGACGCCCGCTACTTTAGAGTCACAGGCCACTACCGACTCCCACCTGGAGTCGGCCATGCCGCTGAATACTCAAGGTATTGGAGCCTCGGACGCTAATCCCTCAGATGGGTCCAGAGCCGCTGAGCAGGTACCAGCTTCTGAGGGTGTATTCAGACCTAAACATCTTTACATTAAAACGACTTCAGCCTCAAAGGCAAAGACTAAAGCACCTTCTAAAGCAAGGAAACAAACTCAAGAGCCACATGGACAGGCCTCTATACCCAAAAAATAGATGCTCAAAATGGCTGAAGACTTGATTACCTTGATCAGGGGTTCCCCCTCCTGATAAGAGGCCTAGGCAAGACACTGACTATAAATCTTCAGATCAGGTTTCTATTTCTTCTGATTCCTCTTCTGATCATGAATATTCTCTTCCCTCCTATGAGGATTCTGATGCTGAAGAATCTATACCTTCAGCATCTCCTCCTGAGGACTATTCCTTTGGGGAAACCTTGCATACTATGAGGGAGCATTTCTGCTGGCAGAGCCAAGATTTTTCAGAATCTAAAAAGAGGCACAGGGATTTTATTTTACTACCTCAGCACAGGCCTCTAGCCATTCCACCTGTGTTAAACATTGTAGATGATGTATTTTCAGAGTCTAGTCTGACCCCTGACTCCTTACCCCCAGCTCCTGTTAAGCCTGACAGATATTACAGGGTTCCTGACTCTCACAAATTTCTTTTTAGAAACCCTGCTGCTGACCCAGAAACTATTTCACAGGGTCCAAAGGGAGTTAAGGCTTCCACTGCAAAAAAACCAACTCCCTCTGACAGAGATTCAAGGACACTGGATAGATGGGGGAAAAAAGGTTTACACATCTGCAACTTTGGCTATAAGGGCCTTAAACTGACAATTTCATATGCTTAAGTATCATCAACATGTCATGGGATTGCTTAAGCAGAAAATGTTGTTAAATTCTGAATGTGCAGAAAACAAGGAAATGCAGGATTTATTGTATGCAGCAGAACAAGTTGGAAAACATACTTTGCAATGTGGTTTTGATTCTTTGGAGGCTTCCTGCAGGGCCACAGTTACGGGTTCTATGATTAAGAGGCATGCTTGGTTAAAGGAACAAAATCTACCTGATCATGTTAAAGTAAAATTACTAGATGCACCTTTACAGCATGATACTTTGTTTGGTGTTAAGACAGAAGAGGTGTTAAAGAAAATGGAGGACAAAGCTAAATCTATGCAAACTGTCAAAGATTTTTTACAAGTACAGCCACCTAGGTTTAGTAGACACTGGCCTACAAAAAATTGGCTCTTTCCTGTGTCAGACAGACCTCAAAGGGGCAGATCCAGATGCCCTAGGGGCAGATCCCAGGCGCAAGGTTCTTATAGGCCCAAGCAATGGGGGGCTTCTACCTCCAAAGCTGGAGAAGATAGATCACAAACATACAGAAAACAGTCCCAATGACTTCCCCCTGTCAGCACCAAGCACTTATCTTCTGGCAGCACCCTTAGGGGGAAATTAGCACTTTTTGCTCAAAATTGGCACATCATAACCCAGGACAAGTGGGTTCTAAACATAGTGTCACAAGGCTACAAGTTCCATTTCCATACTCTGCCAAAGGCAAATGGCTGGCCAGATCTGCCACAAAATCAATGGGCAGAGGCACAAAAACAAGTCTCATCCCTCATGGACATGGGGGCCATTCAACAAGTACCAGAACAAGAGCAGGGACAAGGATTTTACTCAAGACTGTTCTTGGTACCCAGAAAGGACAAGGCCTGGAGGCCGATACTGGACCTATCTATTCTGAACACTTTCCTGGATATTCCGAAATTCAAAATGTTGACTTTGCAGCAGCTTCTGCCCATGCTGGGCAAGAATGCTTGGCTTGTGACTTTAGACCTAAAAGAGGCATACCTGCATGTTCCAATCAGACAATCATGCAGAAGATACCTAAGATTCAAGGCTGGTTCAATGCATTACCAATTCTCTGCACTGCCCTTTGGCTTATCTACTGCGCCCAGGGTCTTTACAAAGTGCCTGGCACCAGTAATTGCATTCTGCAGACAAAGAGGAATACAAATATATCCTTACTTGGACGACTGTCTCATTCAAGCAGAGAACAAGGACATTCTACTTCAACATCTGGCATTTGTAAAAAGACTTCTAACATGCCTAGGGTACACAGTCAACAAAAATAAATCAAAACTAGTACCCTTACAAGAGATAATATTCCTGGGTGCAAGCTTGAATACAACTGCCCAGATGGCTTATCTCACGCCAGACAAACAAAGGCAACTGACTACCTATTTCAAAATGTTGGCAACAAAGGCCCAGTTATCTGCAAGAAAAATTCTGCAGGCTTTGGGCTTCATGGCCTCCTGCATCCTACTAATTCCATGTGCAAGACTGAATATGAGGAAACTTCAATGGTACCTAAAAAGTGTTTGGACTCAACATTGCCACAGCCTAGAAACAGTCATTACTCTCATTCCCTGCCTGCAACAGGAGTTTTGATGGTGGGCAAAGGCTTGTCACCAGAACAAGGGACAGCCATTCACACTACCTCCAGCCAGGCAGACACGAACAACGGATGCATCAGACTATGCCTGGGGAGCCCACATGGCAGGAAGATGCATTCAGGACACATGGTCCTCAAACCAAATGCATCTACATATCAATCAAAAAGAGATGTTAGCTGTTCAAAATGCCCTGACAGCCTTCAAGGACCTACTTCATCCGGGATAACTACTGATAAAGACAGACAACACCACGGTCATGTGGTATATAAACAAGCAGGGGGGGCACACATTCTTATCCCCTTTGCAGACTAGCCATGACCTTCTGGGACACAGCTTTGACTTACCAAGTACATCTGCAGGCACAATTCCTTCCAGGAAAGGAAAATACTCTGGCAGACGAACTAAGCAGAAACCTCATGGATCCCCACGAGTGGAAGCTGGATCCACAAGTCTTCAGCATGATAACAAGGAAATGGGGATGCCCGGACATAGATCTATTTGCCTCCCCTCTCAATTACCAACTAAAAAGATTCTGCACAAGGACTTATCACAGACAAGCATGGAAAGTTGACGCCCTACCCTTCAGTTGGAAAAACCTATCAGTATATGCCTTTCCTCCACTGCATCTCCTCCCCAAGGTGCTCCTAAAGGTCAGACAGGAGAAGCCAAAGATGATACTGATTGCCCCAGACTGGCCACGCCAGTACTGGTATCCAATACTAAGGAACATATCTCTATACCCAGCTTGGACCTTACCTCAAATACCTCGACTACTGTCCCAGCAAAACAATCAGATCATGCACAGCCAACTCAGAACATTAAACTTGGCAGCATGGCAGATAATGTAGTCATACAAAAAACACCACTCAGCAAAGCTGTGGTGGATGTCATTCTGGATGCCAGAAGGCCTAGTACTAGAAAATCTTATGCTGGAAAATGGAAGAGATTCTGTGCCTGGAACCAGGCACAAGGAACTGATACAGCAGTACCAAATATTCCTCAGATTTTGCAATATTTAACTGAGATGCTGGACAAAGGCCTATCTTTTTCATCAATTAAAATTCATGCCTCTGCCATTTCGGCTCATTACAATACAGAGCCACCACTTTTTTCTCACCCATTATTAAGGCAGTACCTCAAAGGAGCCAAAAATTTAAGGCCCCCAAGGAGACTACCAATACCTGCATGGGACCTCAACTATGTCTTGGAAAAGCTCACACTGCCTCCTTTTGAACCAGCTGCTACTGCTGATATGAAGTTTTTATCTTGGAAAACAGCTCTGCTCTTAGCAATTACTTCTGCAAGATGAGTTTCAGAGCTACAGGCACTCATGGCTGTGGAACCTTTCATCATTTTTCATCCAGACAGGGTCTCCCTGAGAACAAACCCAACATTTATGCCTAAAGTAGTGTCCAGTGTGGCTCTTAACCAAGCCATCCATCTGCCAACCTTTTACCCAAATCCACAGAACAAAGGGGAGAGAATTCTGCATTCTTTGGACATACACAGACAGCTTAGATTTTACTTGGACAGAATCAAAGCTTTCAGGAAGACAGAGCAATTACTAGTGGCATATGCTGCAGATTCGCAAGGAAAGCCTGTCTCAAACCAGACTATTTCTAAGTGGTTAGGCCACTGCATTCATTTCTGCTACTTACACCATGGCAAACCAGTGCCTAAGGGCATTAGGCCTCATTCCACCAGAGCTGCAGCCACCTCAGCAGCCTTTCTCAGGGGAGTACCAATCAGAGACATTTTAGAGGCGGCTACTTGGAGTTCAGTGCACACCTTCACAAAGCATTATCATCTGCCACTCTACTCTAAATCCAGGGCAGGCTTTGCCACTGCAGTCCTGCAGGGCCTCATAGCTGCTCCTACTGCTGTCTAGTTCCAGCCTCCCAACCATAGCTTTGGGACTCTACCTAAATGTAATGACTGCAACAGTGAAACACGAAGAACATAGTACAGTTGTGTACACTTACCATAAATGTAGATGTTCGAGTGTCTTCACTGTTGCATTCTAGATTACCCACCCACCTTCCCCCTTTTTTCTTTTGGATCTTATCGTCCCTTCCCTTCTCTGATTTATACTACCTATGAGGTGTATTTGCTTCTAGATGAAGGTAAAATTTATATTGCTGTATTTATGACTATATATATAAAGTTTGGCTACCCTTTTTGGGGGCACCTGACATCTGGGGCAAGAAAAACTGAAGAAAATGGCGTTGGCTGCTTCTTTTATACCCCTGACGGCTTGACATCAGGGAATGGGTGATAGCAGCCGATGCAGGACCCAAGACTTTGGAATTCAGGCCGGCTGAAGGCAACCTGCCAGCAGGATTACTCAAATGTAATGACTGCAACAGTGAATACACTCAAACATCTACATTTATGGTAAGTGTACACAACTGTACTTTGCTTCTGGGGTTCGGTTCTTCCCTTCCCCATTACCTCCATGTTTGCGTCTAAGAGTCAGCATGCCCCTGTCATGTTGATGCTGCCTCTCATTTTCTTCAGCCTCCAGATGCCCCAGTCTCTCTGCTGATTCTAATTCTATATGTTTTGCCTCCAGTTCAAGTCTCTTTAACTCCAGACAAGTTTTTAAGTCCTCTGAGGAAAAGGTGAATTGCCCTGTTTCTGAGGGTGGTACATCCCCATTGTCAGACTGGTTGTTGGTCTGTGCTGTCTTCCTGGTTGCTGGTCTGTGCTGCAGCTGTGACTAAGGCTGAAGTAATTTCCTCTTTAGCCAGCTAGGCATACCTCAGTCCTTTGGATTTGCACACCTTAGCCAACTGGTTCACTGTCAGCTTGCCATAAACCTCTGCTGACATCTTTGCCCACACTCACTAGAAACTTAGGCAGGATCTGGCACTGATGTGTCACAATGCTCACACAGAACTTTAGCTAAGGTTTATTACAGCATCTGGAAACTGTAAAACAATTCCAACACTTCCACCCTTTCTCCAGAGACTAACACGCCATTCTCTGGCTGCATTCAGTCCTGTGAGATAAAATCTTTATGGCCTAAACCAAGCCATTTAATTTCAGGTTAGTTTTCTTAAGGTTAGCTGGACTAAGCTTAACCTCTTCCTTTCCAGTATCCTCTGTGAAAATATATACATTTCATCATTTATAACAACACATGATATACATGTATATTTCTTTTTTGTCCAGCAGGACCCACTGTTGATACATTTCTAACACAAGCAACTCTACAAATACATTTTTACAGTTTGATATTCAAATGAAATATATTTCTTTACAAAACTCCAGCCGGCTATGCTGGCATATGTTACACATGCACTACTCCCTGTGGCACAGCTGGCACTACCTCATGTCATCACACCCTGTATTATTTCTGTTACCTTGTTTAAATGCATTGTACTTTATGAATAATCCAGGACTGGGTGTGGATATCAAGGGATTTATCCATGGTTGTCATGGTTTGATTACAAAGGCAGAGCCCAAGTGATTAAACAAAACCAGTCATGATTAAAATTCTGCTGATACCCACATAGGAGTGGAACTTGCTTACCTTTTTTTAAATAATGACATTTTATAAACAAAATGTTATTTCACAGGTTCTTCCTTGCAGAGGATATCTAAAGCATGTACTGCACATTCTTTTAGCATAAGTGTGCTGAGGATTATAGAATACATAGGTTTCCCAGCTATTTCTGTTACTATTTTTGAAGTGATCTCAGGATACATATAACTGAAGTTGATTCCACCCCTGGCACCCCAAATTGTATTTTTTTTATTATTATGATTAGGATGGTGATGATGATGATGATTAGACTAGTATACCCGCAGCATTCTTCACTTGCTCCCTAGACTTTTATATTGCATCTAGCAATCCTAGCAATACACTTTAAGATGTAGTATGTTTCTTTCTTTCTTTTCATAGTATGTTTTACAGAGTGAGAAAGAACAATTGTAATGTTTGTGAGTTCAGCAGTTGTGATGAAAAAATAAGCATTCCTACTACAAGCCAACTAAACTCATTTCTGTGAGTAATGCTTAATTTACAATAAACACATTAAATGGGGTGTCCAGTCAGTGTGCAATTTTTGATAAATACATTTTATTGCATAATATGTGTTGGTAAGTTTTTATCTTGTTAGCTCCGTCCTTTTAGTTTCATCTAGCAAAAAATGTAATCAAACCACTCAACTGTCCCTATTTTGATGGAACATTCCTATTTTCAGGCTTGATTTAAGATGTCCCTATTTTTGGGCTTGATTTACCCAGTCAAACAATTTTATGAACTCCTCCATATCACACGTGAGTTTCCAAGCTGTCGAGTACACAGAAAACCGCACTACATGGCCAACGTACTCCTGGCAACAATAGTTTAAAGAACAAGAATTCGCATCTTACATCTCCCGTTTTCTGAAGTAAAAATAAATGACCATATATGGCAGAATTTTGCTCTACAGTTCATTAAATTCTACAAATTTTACACCATCTCTTTAACAATGTGCTTAAAATTTCCCATCATTTTTGTCGCACTCTCCTTTTTTAAAAATTTGTTTCTGTATAGTATTCCACATTTCCTACTGCAAGTGGGAAGAGTTATGTAGTATTTGGTATTTAATTTTTATTGTAATTAGATGTCCATATTTTTAGCTGGATGCTCCTATTTTACAAGGGCCTTTGTTCCTATTTTCAAAGTTTGCAGGTTGAGAGGTATGAATGCAAGTACCCTTTGTGTATTATGATAATTCTTATGAAACCACAGTAATGAGCTTATATATTCCATATTTGATAAGAAAGTGTATTTTTCATTCCATGTTAAAAATCATGCTGTTTGTGATCCCTGGTCATCACTGGAAATGGTCATGCACTTTAATTGCCTTATCAAATCTGTAAGTAAGTAAATAAATGTGTGTGCTTTGTATGAAAGAATAGTTTTTGTTCAACGGCAGATTGCTTCTAAGATATGGTTAGTAGTTTTTGCTCTGCCTGCAGTGGTCCCTGATTTTTATTTGAAACAACTGTAAAACTGCTGAAAAAAATCTTCTGCGTTAAAGGCAATAGACGTTAGCTTGGAAAGTGAAGTTGGCCCTTAAGGTACAAGGCAGGTCGAATTTGTTGAATATCAGGATCATGACAGTAACTGCTCGTTTAACATTGGGACTACTAGAATCTTTGAGTACCTACCACTCAGTATAAAAAAAGCTTGAAGACTAAATATCAGCTGTAGAATTAGGTAGTGCAAGGCCTCCAGACTCAATTGTCACTTGGCAGACAAGAAGGTGTTATGGTGACTTTAACAGAAAAGAGTGTGGAAAAATTGAATGAATGATGTCTATTTGGGGGTCAATGTAGAACATTGGAGATAAATTTAAATGTAAAATGACATAACTCAAAGTAGTGATGCCCTGTGACACTAATGAGCAGAAAGAGCTGTCTGGAGGATGCTGGTAATCAGTGAAATGTCCAAGATAAAGTTCTACAATGGGTGATCTTCAGCATATCTGTATAATTTAACATTTGCCAATTTGCAGTGAAAGGTTGGTCTTTTCTTTGATGAAACCAGGACTGGTGCAGTGGTTATAGAAGAGGGGGCTAGTCACTAATGTGGATGGATATGTGACTGCAGAGTACTTAATTAAATGTATGTATCACACCTCTCAAATTCTTTGCTCAAGAATTCCGGGCAAAGTCAAGAATAATAGAAGGAACAAAGGGCCATAATCGGTTTTTAATTATTACAGTAATTCACTTAGAAAGTTAATAGAACAAAATGTTTTGCTTGAGCGTGCATTATCAGAACAGCAAGAAGTGTGAAACTCTAACCTCTGGCATTATTGGCTGACTGATTTGCCAGAAAATCAAACATTTTATTAGGGATGAGGCATAAATGTGAGACAAAGTCAGGGATATTCTACAAAATTGGGGACAGTTGAGAGATATGGGTGGATGCAAAGGTAACATTCATGCTTGCAAGACTGTCTTAGGAAGACTGTAACTAAAAATTACGTACATTTTACACTCACTTCTAGGCTGACTTACTGACTTAGCAAAGTGTGAAACAACAGTGACAAAAACTGATAAGACTACAGAGGTTGAATAGTAAATAGGTGAGGCGGTGAAGGCATTCTCCATTGTACAGGGTACTGGTGAGATTACTAGGGTAATGCAAACAAAAAGGAGATTTTTCTGCTAGAAAATATGCAGCACAATTACCAGAGTGGTTAAAAGGAAAGGAAGTACTGGAATATTAGAAAAATGCCATGTGCTGGCCCCCATAGAGGACAGGAGAGGTATATATGATATAAGACACGCTGTATTGTAGGGACCAGTAGTCTGATGTCCTTCTATTCCTCTGTTGCAGTATTCTTTACATTAGGGAGTTGCCTGCCGCAACTAGCTGATGTCAGCCAGTATACAAAAGGCTTTTACTATCTAGGAGTGTGTGTACGTCGCACGTAGGCTGCTGTCAGACATCGGCCATAAAAGTGACATATGCATGCACCATCCTCAGAACTTCTTTGTCGCCAGTCCGGATGTTTCATCGATACATACTGTCTATTTGCTGAAGTGGTTATCGTCTCAACATTTCAGGTAAGTGCCCCGTTGGGGAATCCTTTCTTTACTTTTTTTCATTGTGATTAGATTTAATGTCATCCAAGAAAGGCAAATATCATTGTGGATGTCAGATTCCATATAAAGACAGTCACCAGCAGTGCCTTTATGGCATTGGGCCTTCCCATGATCATAAATCTTGTTCTATCTGCCAGGCCTTTGTGCCTAAAACTTTGAGAAGTAGTTAGCTTCCATTTCCATTTATTTAGAGAATAAGCTATTGAAACTCCTTGCGAAAAGCACTATGGAGGGTTCCTCAAGCCCTGAAACCTCAGCTACACCTCCTGTGGTGGATGTCTCTCCCGTGGCAGTTGCTAACCAGGAGAAATGTTCAGCCCCTATGTCCGATTCACAGGCTGAGCCTGTAATGGAGGCTGCCTTGGATCAGGATGATAGGACATCCTTGGAGGTACCACAGGCATCCAGTGCAGATGTCCAGGGGGGAGCCTAAACTTGTGATTACCAAGGGCCCTAGGGGAATCTCCAGAATATTAGTTAGGGAGGACATGGATTCCAACATCATTGAAGCCTGTTCCTCCAACCTTACACAGAGTTGAACTACATGCTAGAAGAAACAAAAAGCAAAGCATTTGTCACTAGCTGCTGTTTTGCTTTGGGATTGGAAAAATTTTACGCAGTGTATTTTTAATGCCCTTATATCTCTTAGATGTCCTCCTGGGGTTTCAGTACCAGCCACACCCTGGGTTTCCTCTCATCAGAAGAGGGCCAGGGAAGAGGCTTCTTCAGAGGAGGAAGAGTCCTCAGAAGATGAATCCCTAGCTTACTCATCTCAGATCCCCTTCCCGCTGGATTATGCTTACCCAGAGGACTCCAATGGTACTGACTCCCCAGTGGAGGAAATTACCTTAGGTAAGCTGAGGAATTCAAATGGGATAGCTGTCAGATGTCTGAAGTTCATAAATGGTACAGTGAACTACTTCAGGTAGATAACTTCTAGTCCCTCAGCTGTACCTCCTGTCCTACCTGCCTTTTTAGATATTTTTGCATCTTCCAGTAAAGTCGCTGACTCCCAGCCTCCTGCAGCTAAGAACCAGACAGATTCTACAAGGTGTCTGAAGACTGTAAGTTTCCTTTCAAAGCCCCTTCTGCTGACTCTTCTGTCATCACTGTGGCTTCTGATAAGGCTTGTAGGTTACTTCCTTCTACCACCCTTCTCTCTGACAAAGACAGCAGACAGATGGAGAGGTTGGGCAAAAAAGCACACACTTCTGCCACCCTCTCTTTTAGGGCTGCAAACTATCAGACACACATGGCTAAATATACCTTGGAACTCCTGTCCCAGCTTTCCAAAATAATTTCAGATATGCCAGACTCAGAGAATATGTCTTTGGCCTTATCCCTGATTGGGGCTTCCTCCCAAGTGGCCCGCCACTCAATAAAATGTAGCTACAATGCTGTGGAGGCTTCAGTTATGGTGTCTGCCATAAGTCCAGTCCTGAGAAAATGTGCATGGTTAAGACTACAACCTCCATCAGAGGACATTAAATCCAAACACATGGTGCCCCCCTGGGCAGTTCAGTCCTGTTTTGACCCAGCTGCTGTGGAATTGTTCAAATCCTTACAGGAGAAGAGTAAAGAGATGCAGGAACTGAAACACATCCTGGTCTTCCTGGTCTTCTCTGTGCCAAAATTCCAAAGGAATTATCCTTCTAAACCAGTGTTTGTTAGAAGGCAGTCATGGCCTCCTCCAGCTAAAGCAAAAAAGACTGGTAAGAGACCTCAGCAAATTAGGACTCCACTGCAAACCCCACCTCAAAAACAGTCCTTTCCAGACAGACCAGGGTCCATCTGACTATATGGACCCCAAACATTGCCTCCTTACTCTTCACCTAACCCTTTCTATTCCAGCTTGGGAAAACATAACACAGGATGTCTGGATGCTCTTCATCCTAAGAAAGAGTTATTTCATGGTATGGAATTCTCTCCCACCCTTTAGGGGCATCCCACAACCTCCCAGAGGCCAACTGCCACATTTTCCAAAGGTGCTGCAAGACCTGCTGGGTCAAGGCACCATTCAAAAAGTACCTTCCAGTCAAAGGGGAAAAGGGTTCTGTTCAAGGATGTTTTTGGTACTAAGGAAAGAGGGCTCATGGAGAACCATTCTGAAAGTCTCCTACCTCAACACCTTCCTGAAAGTGCCTACATTCAGAATGCTTACCTTGATCATCCCACAGGCCTATAATGGCTTCCATAGACATAAAGGGTGCTTGCCTACACATCCCCATTCGTTCCAGTTACAGGAAGTTCTTAAGATTCTCTGTGGCCTCTTGGCAATTTCAGTTCTCTGCCTTGCCTTTTGGTCTCTCCACTGCTCCAAGGGTATTCATAAAATGTCTAGCCCCAGTAAATTCTTCCTGCAGACTTCAAGGCAGTCATGTCTTTCCATACCTGGATGACCTTCTCTTTCAAGCAGTCAGTCCAAGAGCATTAGAGTGCAATCTAAGCTCCATCATCTCCATCCTGCAGTAGTGCAATCTAAGCTCCATCATCTCCATCCTGAAGTAGTGCAATCTAAGCTCCACCATCTCCATCCTGCAGTAGTGCAATCTAAGCTCCATCATCTCCATTCTGCAGTATCTGGATTTCCAAATAAACTACCAAAAATCTGCTCTTTCCCCATCTCGGGACCATATATTTCTGGGATTCAGGCTACAAACAGACCTTATGAAGGTCTCTCACCCCCCTCAGAAGGCTCAGGAGCTCATTTCCTTTTTCCAAAGCCACATCCCACTTACTCACATCACTGCTAGGACCTTTCTCAGAACCCTGGGCTTCATGGCATCCACCATCCCAATGCTTCCTCTGGCAAAACTGCACATGAGAAAACTACAATGGTTCCTGAAATCAGTGTGGATGCAACATGCACGCCACTAGAGTTCCCAGTTCCCCTTCTCTCTTGTCTGAAGAGGGAGATAACCTGGTGGATTCAACAGTTAACTGCCAACCCAGGTCTCACACTCCATTCTTTACCATCGGTCCAGGAGATGTTCACAGATGCCTCAGACACAGGATGGGTAGCAGCTTTCGGCTCTGTAAAAGCACAAGGGATATGCCCCCCCCTGTCTAAGAAGGAGATACATTAGTATAAAATAAATGAGGGCATTGCTACTGGCTCTTCAGACCTTTCAGACCCTGTTCATCCCAGGCCCTCTAAAAATGTTCACAGACAACATGATCGTTGTCTGGTATGTGAACAAACAGGGAGGGACAAGGTCTTATCTCCTTTGCAGACTAGCACTGCAAGTGTGGGAATGGGCTGTCAAACTTCAGACTCCCCTCTAGGCAGTGTATATCCCGTCCAGCAAGAATGTAGTAGCAGACACATTGAGCAGGTCCAAAACATAATCCCACGAATGGATGTTCCACAGGGAAGTGTTCCAGGACATTGTCCACAGATGCGGTACTCCAGAAATAGACCTTTTTGCATCCCCCATGAACAGACATCTTCCATGATTTTGTGCCAGAGATCCACATCCTCTGGTCTGGAAGGTGGATGCCCTCAGATATTCATGGAAGGGGATGTTTCTGTATGCATTCCCCTCCCCTTCCAAAAGTCATGTTAAAGATTCAGCAGGACAAACCAAAAATCTTGATTGTGATCCCCTTTTGGTCAAGACAGCATTGGTTCCCCCTGCTCCTGAATTTAGCCAAGGGCAATCACCACAAGTTACTGCACAGCATTGACCTTCTCACACAACACTAAGGAACTCTAATCCATCCCCACTCTTCAGCTGACATTGTGGAAGATAAGGTCTTAATTCCTTTCAGACACTTTTTCAGAGGAAGTGCTTAGGGTTCTGCAGGAGGCCAGGAAACCCAATACTAGAAAGGCTTACTTATCCAAATGGAAAATATTTTCAATTTGGTGTCTTTCTCAAAACCAGGACCCACTTGCAGTGGAATTGCCATTGGTTCTCTCATATCTGTGTGAATTACTGGATGCTGGCTTAACTTATTCTTCAGTAAAAGTGCACTTGTCAGCCATATTTGCCTGTCTGCCTCTATCTCCACCTTTAGCTTCTAGATATGAGGCTAAACAATTCTTAAAAGGTGTCCTTCACATCAGACCCCCCAGAAAACCTGTCCCCCCGGATCTTAATTTTATATTGGAGAAACTGACCCTAGCTCCTTTTGAGCCACTAGCTTCGGCTTCCTTGAAATAGTGCTCCTAGAAAACTGTTTTGCTGCTTGTACTAACCTCAGCCAGAAGGGTTTCTGAACTGCAGGCCCTAATGGCCTCTCCTCCTTTTTTGGGGTTCCAAAGAGACAGAGTGTCTCTCTGCACCAACCCTACCTTTATGCCTGAAGTGGTAAATGAATTATTCCTCAACCAGTTTATTCATTTACCTACCCTTTTCCCCACTCCAAAGAACTCTGCGGAGAGGATTCTGCACACTTAGAACCTAAGCTGTCTGTGCAGATCCAAATAATCCTGAGAAAACAAAGAATATCAGGAAATCTGACTACTTGTTTATCTCATTTCACCCTAGAGCTCTAGGACGTCCCATCTCTAAACCCTATTTCCATATGGATCTCTAATACCATTTCCTTCTGCTATGAGCACCATGGAAAGAGCCTCCCTTCTCCTGTCAAGGCACACTCCATCAAGGCTGTTGCTTCCTTGGGTTCTTTCTTCAAAGTATTGGACAGTAACTCCATTCTGGAGGCAGCTACATGGTCTTCAGTCCATACCTTCACTAAACATTACAAACTGGACATTTCAAAATCTAGAGCAGGGTTTGCCAGTGCTTTTCTCCATGGCTTCATGGAGAGCTCCACTGCTCTTACCTCTTCCATTTCCTCATGAGCTTTGGTATTCTCACTCATGTAAAGAATACTGTAACAGAGGAACAGAAGGACATAGATTAGTTGTGTAAAATCTTACCATAACAATAGAGGCCCTCCTCTTCTCTGTTGCATTATTCCATTCCTCCCTCCTTCCCCCTGACTTTGTTCTTTCTTGGATGTACCTAGCTTACGTACTTTCCTTAGATGGGCATCCCTCCTGGGGCACTCAGTTCTGTGGATGATGTGTGCATACGTCACTTTTATGACTGACATCCGACAGCAACCTACGTACGATGTACCATGCACCTCTAGGTAGTAAAAGTCTTTTGTATACTGGTCGATGTCGGTTGTTGCTGCAGGCAACTCCCTCATGTAAAATATACTGCAACAGAGGAGAGAAGGAAATTTATCATTATGGTAAGATTTTATACAACTAATCTTTTCATGGTCAAGCCAAAAATGGTGCCGGTTTCCCTTGAAAGATGAGCAGCAATTGCCGGTAAACACAACCAGTCCACAAAAATTACTTTTTTGTCAGAAAAACACAGTAAAAAGCACTTTAACCACATCAAAATGAAGAATCAAACCAGAAATATCAAAGGCAACTGTGAAAAGCACCAACACAGTAGGAAAAACAGTTTATTAAGTGCTTTCATCTGCCAAATGGCTGGACTTCCTCAGAATACAAACCAGACACTGAACAAGCATATAAATACCCACCCAATTGAAGACAATAGCACCAAGTAATGAATTCATTGAATAATTGATTCTTGATGCAGAAAGACAAAATTAAAGTGAAATACCCAATGCTTATAAACAAATACAAAAATGGAAACATACACAATATAGAACCTATACATGTTAAATATTCTTGTAAACCATAAAAAATATATGTATAAATGTATGTATATGTAATAAATTAAAAATATAAAGCTCCTAAATGACATATAAAAAACATACATAAGCAATACACATAAAATAACAAATCTATAAAAATTGTAGCTACTGGCAGTTTGGGCAGTTTTTTCCCATCTCTTTCAACTTTCTGGTTTAAAAGCCGCACTTTCGCTTGTTTCCCACCTTTCCTGTTACTAGCCTAGTCCAGGTACAGCGTTGCTGTATCCAGGACTGTTCGTAAGCTTCTGAGCCCCGGAAGACTTTCTGTGTTGGAAGGAAGCCTTCTAGCTTATCAGTGGGAGTGGTAAGCACTAGGTAGCCTATCTACCACAAGAGGAGTGGTTCTGGCCCAGACGTTGTAGTTTATTGACTGTTTGGGCAGTTTTTTTCCATCTCTCTCAACTTTCTGGTTTTAAAGCCCGTGTTTGTGCTTGATCCCCACCTTTCTCGTAACTAGTCTAGTCCAGGTACAGATTTGCTGTATCCAGGACTGTTTGTAAGCTTCTGAGCCCCCCAAGCCTTTGTGTTGGAGTGCAACCTTCTAGCTTATCAGTGGGAGTGGTAAGTATTAGGTAGCCTGTCTACCACTAGAGGAGTGTTTCTTGGCCCAGGAATTGTAGTTTATTGACCATTCGGGAAGTTGTCCATCTCTTTCAACTTTCTGGTTTAAAAGACCACATCTGCGCTTGTTTCCCATCTTTCCTGTAACTAACCTACTGGAAAGCACTAGAAAGCCTTAACCTGATATAAGCCTTCTAGCTTAAAAGAGAGACTTTGGAGTGGTTGAGTATCAGTTTTCTGTATTTTCTTGCTGTACTTAACTGTTTTCCGCCTAAACGCTGATTTTCCAGCACTTATTGTGATTTAAAAGCTTGTTTTTTTCACATATTGTACTTATTTGACTGCCTGCAATTTTAAAAAGTTATTTTTTTGTTTCAATAAATTGTTTAACTGTTGTAGGCTACACACTAAAGTGCGATAGCCTTTTTTGATCGCTTGTAGTCATTTAAAGCTGTTTTAAGCATACTTTTCACTGTTTTTGCCTTATTATTTCAAAAAAATAAATACATTTCTTGTTTCCCGCCTTTCTAAGCTAGTATAGTCCAGTTTTCAGGCTAGTGCTGAATTCAGGGCTGTGTTACAAGTTTCTGAGTTGCCCATATCTTACTTGGATAGAGGGAAGTTTCTCTGTTCACCTGTGAGAGAGGGGAACTTTGAGCAGCCATCTGTCCCTGGAGGAGTGGTTCCAGCCCAGAAGTTAGTAGTTTAAAAAATGCGTTGTGCGGTTTTGTGCGCCGGGCAACACCGGTTAGCTAGGGTTAAATTATTCCCGGCTCCACTAAGTCTCCTCTTCAGTTTTTCACTTGAAACTAGTCTAACTCTCAACCTAAGTACTCAAAAAGCATCCTACAGTCCAGCACTTGCTCAGACCTAATAGCAAGCACTAATATACCCCGACACTTGACTGCCCAGCAGGGCAAGGCTCTTTATCCACCCCTCACCAACCAAGCGACTAAGCAGCTCACCCTAATATTCAGGCATGACCAAAGGGCAACTTCAGGTGTACTCTCCAGTCCAGCTGATGAATCTGAGTATCCTGAGGCAATGTTACAACTGCCTCATGTACACAAACATCCCTCTCTTCCTACCACAAAACACTAACATATGTGAGAGATGCAATTATACAGCCAAACTGGAGGCTAAGGTATCTCCACCCAAGACTGGAACAGACAGTCATGAGGAGAAGGTTAACACTTGCACCACATCTCCAGCCTCACATAGACCTACTAAATCAGCAGTGGCAAAAAATACACATAAATACACAAAATCATACTCGGAGGCTCTAAGTAAAAACCTGCAAAAGCATCAGAGAGCTCCAAAGCAGACACCCACAAAACCTGCACCTCCCGTCACAAACCAGACAACACATAAAACACAAAATCAATGTGCCGCACAATCACAGCCCTTAAGACGAAATAACATACCTAACATGCTAGTAATAGATTATTCAATAGTCTGGCACACTGACGCCCCACTCACTAGGCTGGACAAGGAGAAGGTTACTGTTAGCTGCCTGTCTGGAGCCAGAATCTGCCACATAACACAAGCACTCAGGTCACTCCAGAACAAGTACAAATATGACTCTGTCATTGTTCATGTTGGTGTGAATGACCTGAGCCGTACCTACCTGGACTACATGAAAAGAGACATGGAAGAGCTCTCTGATCATGTAGCCCAGGCAGGTATGACCCTGACCCTGAGTAGCATCCTGCCCTCACCAAGAATGATACCTCAGTATAAAGAAAAAATTATCAATTTCAACAATTGGCTAAGCTTCTGGTGTCATTCAAAGAGGATCCAGTGTCTGTCAGCATGGGATGACATGCTCGACAAGCCGCATTGTTTCTCAAGAGACGGCTTGCACCTGTCACCCCTTGGCTTTTGAATACTGGCCAAGGCTCTTGCTGCCCCCATAGTGCCTTTTTTAGGCAAGGCTCAAAATTCAATCCCACCTCCGTAAACAGCGCAAGTAAAAAAAATGAGGGTTATGCTACTCAACACCAGGAGTTTAAATCTCAAAATGCATGTGCTTGAAGCACTCCTAAGTATGGAGAACGTCGACATCTGTGCAGTAACTGAAACCTGGTTCAAGGCTCCAGAGAGCACTCCAGCACTACCGGGCTACAACTCATACCACACATTTCGGCCACAGAACATGGACCGAAACACAAAAGGAGGGGGTGTATCCATATTCATCAAGGATACCCACACCTCCAGGTTAGTGGCGCAGCATGATACCTCTGAGGTCATCCATGTGCAACTAACATCAGGCAAACCTGCAATGCAAATTGTGGCCTGCTACAGATCACCCTCCATGACCCAGGACCACCACTCAACCTTTCTGGAGACACTGGAAAACATGAAGGTCCTACCGAACACCCTGATCTTGGGAGATTTCAATTACCCTACCATTAACTGGGAAAACTACTTGAGTACAAACTCCCAGGCTCAGCGCTTCCTGGAATTTATCAACTCAAATGCCCTGGATCAGCTGGTAAACTCCCCTACCAGAGGCCACAACATATTGGACCTGGTCATCACCAACATGGGCGACAGGTGCTCCGTACCGGAGGTCAACCCGTCACTGGTTAGATCAGACCATCAACTAATCACCCTGGATGTCCACACCCCACCACAATCCCCAACCAAGGAAACCACAGTGAAAAACTTTTCTAAAGCAAACTTCACCTTACTTAAGGCAGAGGTGGTAAGTTTCACAGCCCCCACGCTAAAGGATAACACTGCCCAAGATGCAGAATCCTTTACAATTGCATTCTATGAGCACCTACAAGGATGCATGGATCATGCCATCCCTAGAAAAACCAAGACTCACTCCCCTAAGAGAAGGAAACCAGTCTGGTGGACCCCTGCCATAAAAAGGTTATACAACAAAAGGAGGAAACTAGTTCAGAAAAAAAGCAAATCCCAAGAAGGAAAGACATCCCTGATCAGTATCAGTAAGAAACTAAGGTCCCTCATAAAATCATCCAAGGCTAACTTCGAAAGAAAAATAGCCAAGGAATCGAAAGATAACCACAATGCCTTCTTTAGCTATGTCAAGAATCTAAGTGGCAACTTGCAGATATGCTCTGAGATAGTGCAAAATAGCACAAAATATACTAAACCTACTGATATTGCCAACATACTGGCAGATAGATTCAGTGCAAACTTCACCTCCCTCTCACCTTCAAAAGGGCCCACAACAATACCAGAAAAGTGTAGTGTCCTGGAAATCACAGAAGCACAGGTGAAAACAGCCCTTTTAAAAGTCAAAAACACAGCATCAATGGGGCCAGATGGTGTCCCAGGCTGCGTCTTGCACGAACTACAGAGCGAGTTAACCCCCCACCTAAACACGCTGTTCAACCTCAGCCTCTCCACAGGCTACATACCCATAGAATGGTGCACAGCAATGGTTATTCTGCTCCACAAAGGAGGGACCACAACTGACCCTGGTAACTATCGCCCCATAAGCCTGACTAGCCTGGTCTGCAAGGCTATGGAGCGCATCATCATGGAACTCATTAACAAAGACATTGGGAACCTCCAAACACTTGACCCGACCCAGTACGGCTTTGTTAAGAGCAGATCATGCCTACTAAACCTGGTTGACTTCTTCGAGACAGTTACCAAGGGTATAGGAGGGAAAGGTGGTTCACGCAGCCTACCTTGATCTCGCCAAGGTGTTCAGCACCATTCCTCACTCGGTTATTATAGAAAAACTCACCAGCCTGAACATAAACCCCTATGTCACAAGATGGGTTGCCAACTGGCTTACAGACAGAACTCACACGGTAAGAATAGCGGGCTCCAGGTCTGACTCTAAACCAGTCACAAGTGGTGTCCCGCAAGGCTCAGTTCTGGGACCCCTACTGTTCGGCATATATTTCTCAGAAGTACAGGCAAACACAGGCAGACTATGGCTAACCAAGTTCGCCGATGACTGCAAACTGGGAGCCATAACTGACTCTCAGGCTGACGCGGACATCCTCCAAAAAGGCCAAAGCCATGGCCTCAAGCTAAATGCCAAAAAATGCATAGTCATCCCGTTTGGGAAAAACAAAACACCCACGAATTACCACATAGGTGGCAGCCCCCTTAATACAGAAGAGGTAATAAGAGATCTGGGGACCCAGGTAGATAGTACTCTCTCCTTTGACAATCATATTGCCAAAGTAGTAAGGAAATCCTTCTATGTGGCCCATCTAATTACTAAGGGGTTCGCATCTAGAAATAAAGAGGTTATAGTGCCCCTCTACTCATCACTCATCAGACCCATCATAGAGTACAATGCCTCATTTGGGATGTACCTCACAAGACACTTCCAACAGCTTGAAAGACCACAAAAGCACCTCACCAAGAGGATTACTGGCCTCAAAAATGTCCTATGCAGCCCGACTGAAAAAACTCCGGCTGTACTCAGTGGGATATCGCTTACTCAGAGGTGATCTCTGCCTGACTTACAAAGCCATGTCCAACTCAGAATTGATGGAAATGCTCCACCTAAAGAAATCCAAGTCACTGCGAGCCACGCCCTCTAGTGAGCTAAACCTCGCCACAACAATAAATAAAACATGCTGGAGGGATAGATTCCTGTCACAGAGACTCCCCATGCTTTGGAACAAAATTCCTAACAACATTAGGCAGAGCCCCTCACTAACAGTCTTCAAGAGAAGCCTTAACGAGTGGATGGGTAACAGAAAGTACACCCCTGGGATCACTTCATTGGCTCTGCTTGATAGAGGATCAGTTAGTTAATCAATCGGGTGGCGAAAGCCAACACACTCTGGCTAGGCTTATAAATGCCCTTGGGCAGATAGCCTAGTACCTACCTATGAACCTATATATGTTTAAAAATTGTTTAAATGGCAAACATAGATTTAAGCTTGAGGAGACTGGCAATGGAAATGACATCATTGAGACCTGGAGAACGTGCAGCATTACACCTAAGCTGCCATCTAAGCTCCAGGAATTCAAGAAATATATCACGGGGACCACCTCTAGGGTCAACATCAACATTGTCTAAAACAGAAAATTTAAATGAATGCAAAGGAAAACCCTTTATATGTCTATAAAGGGCATTTCGCTCATCCTTTTTACTAATGTCATAATAATGCTGATAAATCCTGTACCTAAACTGTCTGATGGTTTTGCCAATGTAAAAACAAGTACACTGTTGACACAAAGCAACATAAACAATGCCCTTACTATCACAATTGAATCTCTTCTTGTGCTTGATTTTGCCATAACCATGTACAAAGCATTCAGTACCCTCAAGAATAAATTTACATTTAGAGCAGTGACCGCATTTATTAACTCTACCTGTATATGAATTGGACATGATTTCAATCATGATTTTAAAATGGGTATCTTTTTGATAAACCACCAATGGTCTTTCACCAAGTTTGTTAGAAATATTCCTATCACATCTGAAAATCTCCCAAAATTTATTAATGATTCACTTGATTTCCCTGTATTGTAAATTAAATGGCAAAATCAAGGCCTTACCATGAGACAAGTTGGTCGATACCAAACTAGAATCAACAGGATTAACAACTTGAACAAGGGACTTGCCAAGAAGAGGGTATAAAACCCAGATTATCTCTTCCCTGTAACTTCAGTAAAAATTTCTGTTAAAAAATCCTCAGGATAACCTCTCCTCAAAAACATATTAAATAACTTACTGCATTCCTCAAGAAATAAACTTTCTTGACTAACCATTCTGGCCAATCTAACACATTGGCCTTTAACAATGGCCTTCTTTTGACGGATAGGATGCCAACTCTGGAAATGCACATAAGAATTTGAAAAAGTCAGTTTCCCGTATCATGTGGAATCTAAGTTACCTGATTCCCTGTTCTTCGAAAGAGTGACATCCAAAAAATTGACCTGTGTGGCATCGACTGACATTGTAAACCTTAAAAAATCGGTAGAAGAATTGATGAATTCAAAAAAAGCTTCAAGTCTTTCCTTAGTGTCAACCCAAAAAATAATGATGTCATCAATAAAGCGTTTATATAAACACCAACTATCTTTGAACTCAGAAGAAAAAATAAAATTAGTTTCCCAAAAGGCCATAACTATGTTGGCAAATACAGGTGCACAAGGAGCACCCATGGCAACACCCTGGATTTGCTTGAATAAATGGCCCTCAAAACTAATGAAATTATTTTGCAAAGCTAAATCCATGAGACTACTGATAACCAAACTTTTGTCATGTCCAAGAATAGGCACTAAATATTGAAAAAAACAGTCAATACCAGTATCATGTGGGATGCTGGAATATAAATCTTTGACATGAATGCATACAAAAAGAATATCTTCTCTATATAAACTGTCATTGACATTAGATAAAAAATCCCACGAATCCTTTAACAAAGCAGGATAATTATTAAACACACTCTTGGTCTCCTGATCGATATATTTAGCAATAAAGAATGTCTTGGACCCTTTGGCATCAACTATTTGCCTCAGTGGGGGATCCTCAAGGCTTTTGTGAACCTTGAGAAGACTAAAAATGGTAGGTGTTCTAGGAAATTGGCCCTTGAAATAGTCCATTTCACTAAGAGAGACTTGATTGTTTAAAAAAAAAGATCCTCAAGGGCCAAGTCAATTCTATGAAGAGCCCCATTTTTAGAGATATTTCTTCATACACATCCGAAAATAAAATAGAAAACATTTTATTAATGTAATCATTTGTATTCATGACGACCAGTCCACCACCTTTTTCTGGCTGCATGATACGAATAGATGCCTCACTACGAATGTGCTGCAATAAAAGATGTTCATCCATACTTAAGTTAATAGGGCAACAAGATGGAGTACTAACTATTTTCCTGATTTCATCTTCACAAAGTTTTTCAAAAACAAGTATTCAAGGATGTAGGGGTGGGTTAAATGTACTGGGCCTTTTGCTCCTATGTAAGTCTGTGTTATACAAGCCATCATCAAAAAGAATATTAAAATTGAGTTTCCTCAAAAACAACTTGAATTGAACCAAAACCTGGTCCAATTTGGCTTTCTGTGCAGGAAAAAATGTTAAACCTTTTTAAATTGGCCCACTTCTCAGTGACATCAACATGGCTGTAATTAAACACTTTAAAATCCCCTGTAGTGTTAAAAATAATTCTAATATGTCTGCCGCCAACCTGATCTCCCTTTC
The DNA here is from genome assembly GCF_019279795.1 of Protopterus annectens. Classification (NCBI taxonomy): domain Eukaryota; kingdom Metazoa; phylum Chordata; order Ceratodontiformes; family Protopteridae; genus Protopterus; species Protopterus annectens. The sequence continues at coordinate 1,330,296,915 of NC_056737.1, forward strand.
CCTCTCCCCTGGTCCATGCTTGTTGGGGGAATGTCTGGGTGGGTGGGTATTTTTGACAGAAGTTCTGATTGTTCTCCCCCCTCTGATTCATTAATCTCTTGGATCTCCTCAGGGTGGGTTGTCTAAAGGGATGTCATCATTGAAATTATCCTGGCCTTCCAATTCATTAACCATCACACCAGCATTACTGTCTACACCAACAATATCACCTTCGTAAAAAGTTTGATGTACAACTGGTGGTCGTGGATAAGCCACGCCTTTCACATACTCCTGTTCATCACGGTTAAATTTCTTAACTTTTTTGCTTTTAAATCAAGTAACAAACAATCACTTTTAACATGCCTATATTGTTCAGATTTAACATCAAATAATAGATCACTTTTAATAGAACTGTCTAAAGTCTCTATGGCTTTGTTTAAATCCGCCATTTGTTTCTCATAATGCTGAATCAAAACTTGCAACAGTTCACAGCCCTGTTTATTAAAAAGGGAAATCAACTCATGGTGCAAGTCTGAATCATGAACAAGTCCAGATGGGTATTTCCATGAACGAAGACCTTTTGGTATCCTTTCTACTTTGATGCTTTCACGCAAATAGTCACACTCAAGCTGAAACTTTCTGTATTTCACCACCATGTCTTGAAATGTTTTTAACTGTTTATCCAAACTGCCAAAATTGTTGGACTGAATATCTGTAGCCAAATGTAGAGGCGACCCCTCTTTTAACCAGGTCTTGAGACTGAAATTGGAAAAATCATGGACCTGGTTACTGGTACCGGCAACCGGAACAAAGCTCTGTACTGTTCTAACATCCGCCTGAGTATTGGGCATGCCTGTACGTTGCCCCAGTGGAATCTCCGGAAACCGGAAACCAGAGGTTGACTGTTTGAAGGTTGTCCACAGTGATTCAAACAAACTGAATCATTAACTTGTTTAGTAAGTCTTTGAACTAGAGCAGTTAAATTATTAACTGCATCAGATAAGGAATTGATCTTCTCCTCCATGTCGATGGCAGACACAGCGCCTTGCACACAAATCAACCAAATCAAAATGAAGAATCAAAGCAGAAATATCAAAGGCAACTGTGATTGTTGCTGCAGGCAGCTCCCTCGTGTCAAAAATACTGCAACAGAGGAGAGAAGGACATCTGTCATTATGGTCAGATTTTACACAACTAATCTTTTCATGGTCAAGCCAAAAATGGTGTCAGTTTCCCATGAAAGATGAGCAGCAATTGCCGGTAAACACAACCAGTCCACAAAAATTACTTTTTTGTCAGAAAAACACAGCAAAAAGCACTTTAAAACACTATTCCAGACCCACAAAAGTAAGCACTATTTCTCCACTGGAAATTTTTTTTTAAGTTAGTTTATATCATTTTTAAACTGCAGAAAAAAGAAAGCGCTCCATTTAAAAGTATGTTACAGTCTCGCGACAGTTTGTTAAAACACAACAGTCCTTGATTTAAAATAACTTTCCTGAAAAGGAAACGTAGTAAAACTTCAACAAAATTAAGAAAATGGATTTTTTTTCCCAAAAGAGAACTTCTCTGCCCAGCAAAGAAAGCACAAGCCGACCATCGATCCTGAAAAGCCTCAGAAGAGCATGCTGTTCTACAGCAGTAAAGCTGAGAAGGGCTTCATGCCCAGACTTGTCTTTTACTCAGCTCAGCTTGAGCTCCTTGATGGTGTGGGTGTGTTGAAGGCGCCCTGAAGCTTTGGTAGCTGGCTGGCTGTTTTATCCTCAGCAGGATATAACCCATTTAGCTAAGGCTACTGCAGCAGTGAACATCAAACATCTACTCTTATGGTAATTTTAACTTACACAACTGTACTTTTTCTGAATTATGGTTATATCATTTCCATTTTTCCTGAATCTGAAATGGAGGCCAACATAGTAACCAAAATGTGGATATTAAAAAGACAACAGACAAATCAAGTACTGTTAATCCAGCTTCCTTCTCATGGCTGCATTAGTTCCTTGTTGAATATCTGTCTGTTCTGCCATCTACCTCTATGCACTTCAGCCATAGCTCTGGAAACAGATGGTATATGGTACATATCAACACAATCTGTCTTACCATCACTAGTAAGAGGCAAAAAGGTCCTCACTGGAAAGACACAGGAAGTTTTAGCAAAAGTTGTGGGACTTTGATATTCTGATGCACAAGTTATATAATCACAGCTACAGGTGAGTAGCCCTAATTGCATGTCATTTTCACAGCTATATTAATATCTAGTGGCTTAAGCAAGCTGTGGTGTTTGACAGCACATGATAATATAGTACCTGTGTACGTTTTAATGGGCGGCACAGCGGTGCAGCGGTTAGGGTTGTTGCCTCACAGAAAAAGGTTCTGCAGTTTGATTCTCAGCTGGGGTGTCTTCTTTGCAGAGTCTGCATGTCATCTCTGTGTTCACATGGGTTTCGTCTGGGTGCTCCGATTTCCTCCTACATTCCAAAGGCATGCAGTAGGTGGATTGGATACTCTACATTGGCACTAGGTGTGAGAGTGTGTGTGAGTGTATGGTAACCTTCCAAGGAGGGTTGGGTCTTGGGCTAGCAACCTGACCCCTTAAAACTTGTAACCTTTACAGAAACACTGACTGGAGAGCACACATTGCCCGATGTGCTGAAAGTTATGGTGTGGACATGAGAGTGAAAGAAAGAGTATGTTTTAATAAGAAATTATACTTAAGTGAGAAGAAATGACCTGGTACTGAAATCCAAAGATTAAAAGTGTGAAGACATCTGCACCAAAATCAAGATCTTGAAAGGACACTTCCTATTACATATAAATAGAAGTAAAAGATCCCTTGCCCCTATCCATTACTTCCTGCACCCCTAACTTTACTTGTCTCCCAAGCTGCTGCACACTAAAGAAAAGGAAAGGAATTCACCTTTCTATTTTTTCTTCATAGAATGATCTTTGACATTTCAGTCTACAAAATTAGTACAGCTCCTGGAAATATGGTGTAGACAATTTAAAACAAGCTATATGTTGCTAGGACATGGCGTGGGAAAGAAAATGTAGCACAGAACTGAAAAGTAATCTTCAGTTTTCTCAGGGTGTATGGAATAAATACCATTCTATCTTATCAATGAAGAAATGTTTTAGCAATGTAGTTTCAGTATGTATTTTGAATCTGGAAAACTGCGGTCTGCATTTAATACTTCAGCTGTCAGAATTCGTATATAGGATTTTTGAAATATTTAGAGTCAGAAGATTTCCTAGCCTCTAGCAGAAACTATAGACCCAATTGTCAGAAAAGTATGCCATTTCTGTTATCTCTTAGTTGTATGTTCTTTTTGTCAAATATAATGATAAAATGTTGCTTGTGTTCATTTGTCTTCTGGAATTACAGCAGAGAAAAATATTAGGAAATCCCCTTATGCCAGTACAAATTATGACATTAGTACTGTTTGCTGCATGCAGAGATGGCTTTCAGCACAAGTGCAGTCTTTGCGACCTTTCTGTTTAATGAGTTGCTGGAATGCAAAGCTGTAGGGGCACATTTCTTACGAGATCTCTGACAGTTGTTTGCCTGGCACAGGGCCAGCAATAAAGGAAACATGAAATATTAAACCGATTTTTTTCCCTAGTGCTGTATTAATCCTTTCACTTATTCCACTCAAGCAAACAAAATACTATTCTTTGTAAGCCATGCTCATTTTAGCTGCATATCATTTCAAAGTGGGTGTCAGAACCCTTTCTCCACCTGGGGTAATCCAGAGTGAAATGGGGACATTTCCAAAACTGGTGAAAGGAATAGGAAGTAATTCTCCATGCAGAAACCTGATAAATCACCTTTGCAGCAACCACAAAATTAGATAAAATGTTCTAACGAAATGAAGAAGGGGTTCCATTAAGAAGATGCAGGTATTTATTGTAAAGTATTACCACAAAGTGAATGCCTGAATAAATGGATAAAAATATCGGAACGTTAGCTTGTAATGTCTTATAAATTCAGAAGTTTAGCTTAGAATTTGTTCCATAAGTTATGATGTTATTCCCAGCATTATCAGTTTTGAAACATTAAATGCATATTTTATGATGTTACAAAATGACTGAGCCTCAAATTAACAGCATTGGGGTTTAATATTCATTTTTGAGAAATATTATTCATGCAAAGCTTTCTCTGCTTTCCATGCAGTACAATGTTTTGAGTTAAAAAAAATGACATATTTAGCCATTTTTGTGTAGTGATTTCTTGCAGATGCAAACTTGAGAAAATGTTGCTGTGAATATGTCTGTATTGCACTAAGAGCAGTAATCGTAAACATTTGTGCACAGTGGAATAAGGTGGGTATGCAATATGCCTAAGTACCAAAGCCCTTAATTCACAATTCCTAAAGAGTTTTACAAAATGGGGAAAACTTTGTAAGTTGTGTTAACCCATTGTGTTGGCACTGAACTCCATACACAGACATCACAGACAAACTACCTACCCCCTGTTCATATGCAAATCACAACAGCAGCACTGTCAGAGTACTGAATGGTGCCAAATGGGTAATTAATAAGCAGTCATGTACAATCCCATTGTGTTTGCCATGTTAACACAGTGGTCCCCTTTCCTTGGTAATGTGTTGCTCAGCATACAGGGCTAAGCATGGGCTAAATTCTTGGCTAGGCTTGTAAGGGCCTCAGAGCCAATAGCCTAGTGACTTCCTATGATCCTATGAAGCAACATTTTAACGCTGTCAAAGAAAAAAAAAAAAAAACATCTGTTGCAGAGTGGGAAAATTTCTGCTGTGTAACAGTGTTGCCCATGGTATAGACGAGCCTGCTACCACACAAAAACTTGATCCACCCCCAACTTGATACTGGTGAGTTCCTTCCAATTGAGGCATGCATAAAACCAGATAACTCTCATTGCCATATTCTGATAATGACCCCTGGTCCACCATCATGCTTAAGGAGTGAAATAGTTTTAGGTTCATAGGTGTGTACTAGGCTAATGGCCGTGGAGCCTTTACAAGCCTAGCCCCAAAAAAATTGTCCAGGCACCGTGTCGCCCGATGTTAGTTCACAGTGCCAATATCCAGTAAGGCAACTGGAATGTTCCCTGGAGTGAACTTTCTGTTACCCATCACTTGTCAAGATTTCTCTTGAAGAGGGCCAGCGAGGTGCTCTGCTTGACATGAATGGGAAGCTTAATCCAGAGTATAGGCAGTCTTTTGGAGATGAACCTGTCCCTCCAGCATGTTCTATTAATTGTGGTAATGAGGTTGTGATCTCTGAAGCTTGTGGCGCGGGGGGATTAGGATTTCTTTAGGTGTAGCATTTCAAGTAGGGCTTTGTCAAACATATCTTTGTAAGTCAAGCAGAGATCACCTCTAAGTAGATGATAAGAGACTGAGAACAGCTGAAGTTTCTTGAGTCTGTCCATGTAGGATATGTGTTTAAGTCCTAGGATACTTTTTGTGAGGTACTTTTGTGGCCTCTCCAGCTGTCGTATGTGTCTGGTCAGGTACATGCCAAATGGGGCATTATATTTGATGATTGGTCTAATGAGAGATGAGTAGAGAGGGATGATGACCTCTTTCTTCCTGGATGTGAAACCTTTGATTATAAGATGTGCCATGTAGAAGGACTTTCTGACCACAGTGGCAATGTGGTGGTCGAAGGTGAGGTGGCTCTCGACCTGGCTGCCCAGATCTCCTATGGCCCCTTCAGTGTTCAGTGGGCTCCCATCAACATGGTAATTTGTGTTAACTGGGTTTTTTTCAAAGGGGATGATAATGCATTTTTTGGCGTTAAGCTTCAGGCCATGGTTCCAACACCAGTCATTGGTCTCATAGAGGCCCTTTTGTAGGATGTCTGCCTCACTTGGGGAGTTGATAATGACTCCTAGCTTGCAGTCATCAGTGAACTTGGTCAGCCAGAGTCCTTCTGTGTTGGTCTGGACTTCTGAGAAGTAGATGCTAAACAGGAGAGGGCCCAGGACCAAGCCCTGTGGGACTCAACTTGTGACTGATCAACAATCTGACTTGAAATCCGCAACTTTCACTCTGTGGGTCCTGTGCCAATTTGCAACCCACCTAGTGATGTAAAGATTGATGCCTAGTTTGGTGAGTTTATCAATGATAACTGAGTGGAGAATGGTATCAAAGGCCTTGGCAAGGTCAAGGTAGGCTGCATGCACTGCCTTATCCTCATCCACAGCCTTGGTGACTGCCTTGAAGAACTCAATCAGGTTCAGCAGGCAGGCTCTCCCCTTGACAAAGCCAAACTGTGTGGGGTCAAGAGTTTGGAGATTGCCTATATCTTTGTTAAGCAGGTCCATGATGATGTGCTCTATAGCTTTGCATACCAGACTCATCAGGGCATGGGGCGATAGTTCCCAGGGTCTGCAATTGCACCCCCTATATGGACCAGAATGACTGTAGCAATGCACCATTCATTAGGGACATAGCCTGAGGTAAGGCTGTGATTGAACAGGGCACACAGATGTGGTGCCAGTTCATTTTGTAACTCATGTAGGATGCAGCCAGGGATATTATCAGGTCCCATGGATGCTATATTCTTGGCTTTGGACAATGCAGCTTTTACCTGTGCCGCAGAAATGGTGGGTACCAGGCTTTCTTCTGGTATTGTGATGGGGCCCTTGGGGGCGGGGGGTAAAGTTGGCACTGAATCAGTCAGCCAGTATGTTGGCTATATCTGTTGGTTCAGTATAGGAGGTGCCATTGTGCAATAACTCAGAGCAAATCTGCGTATTACCTTTGAGGTTTTTCATATAGCTATAGAAGGTTTTGTGGCTGTTTTTGATAAGGGATCTCAGCTTTTTGTTGAGACTGATAAGGGAGGTTTTCCAGTCTTGTGACTTCATTTTTTTTTTGCAACAGTTTCTTCCTTCTGTTGTAGAGTTTATTGATGGCTGGAGACCACCAGATTGGCTTCCTTTTTTTGATGGAGAGTGTCTTAGTTCTATTTGGTATGGCAAGGTCATTCATTTGTGTACATGCTCGTACAGTGCATTGTTGTATGATTCGGCAGTCGTGCAGCTATTTTCCATTGGAATGGGTTCTGAGACATTAGCCACCTCTGTTTTTAGGAGCCCAAAGTTGGCTTTAGAGAAGTTTTTCAGGGTGGTCACCTTAGCGGGGGGAGTAGGTGAAATGAAGATTTCTATGGTGATCAGTTTGTGGTCAGATTTAACTAGGGAGGAGGTGTGGAGCAACGGTCTCCCATGTTGGTGATAACCAGGTCAAGGATGTTGCTTCCTCTAGTGGGGGTCAGAATGAGCTGGTCCAGGGCATTGGAATTGATAAATTCCGGAAAGCGTTGGGCCTGTACATTGGTACTTGAAAAGTTTTCCCAGTTGATGGAAGGGTAGTTGAAGTCACCCAGTATGAGAGTATTGGGTTGGACTTTGATAGATTCCAGGGTTCTTAGGAAGTTGGAGTGAGAGTCTAGGGACATGTTTGGGGTTCTGTAGCAGGCTATGACTTGTATCGCCATCTTACAGATCCCTGAAACAAAAAGTCCAGTGCACAACCCACTATTTATCTGTTTTTGTTCTGAAACTCTAAGAATCTCTCTCACAGCACTACATGACATACTGTACGTATTCAACATATAGCCCATACCTCACAACTGTATAGACTTTCACAAAATGTGCAGATTTTGGCCTCCTATTTTAGTCCGTTTTTCATAAAATTGTGGTTTTCTGGCAAATTAGTGACAAATCTTTAAAGACTGAAGTTAAAACATAATGACAGACATTTGAGTTTCAGACTTCATACCCTTCAGAAAATTCATGCTAATGCAAAACCTGTTATTCTATCAACTTTCTAAGTTTGTAAGAGCAATATTTAAAAATTGTCCTTATTTTTGTGTCTTTGTCCCACTTTTATTTATGGCTTTGCCCAGATTTCTTGCTTTGAGAGGTTGAGAGGTATAAGCCTATTCTAAATTGCCTACAACATCTTTCCAGGATATTTATCCTACCCAGCTGAAATTTCATGTCCTTCCCCTGAGGCCATGTCATCTAATCCCCCTTAAACCTGCCTAACTCCTTTTTCACATAGTCAACACACACATTTACTACCTGCAGTAATCCTTAACCTCTCCTCCTCCCCTCCCCTCCCCCTTTTATAATTTTTGTTCTCTTCCTTTCTCTCTATTGTAAATCTTCTTCTTTTGGCTTTTTCCCACCCAACCTTCCACAGAAGGCACACACTCACACCTAGGGCCAATTTAGAGTGTCCAATCCACCTACAGCATGTCTTTTGGGATGTGGGAGGAAACTGGAGCACCTGGAAGAAACCCACGTGACCACAGGGAGGACATGCAGACTCCATACAGAAGGCGCCCCAGCCGAGGATCAAACCAGAGAACCTCTTGCTGTGAGGCAGCAACGCTAACCGCTGCACCACTGTGGCCACCCTTTTCTCTGTATTGTAAATACTAGATGTAAATTATTTGCTGATAAGTTGTCTTTGCACAGCTGTTAAGTTGGTAATCATACTGTTTTCACAATTTCAGCATGTAGGTGTAATCTGTATATTGAAATGGTTTTATTGCTTATGTTTTTCCTTTGTATTTTCTCAGTCTTAGTTTAAAAATGGTCTATTGTGATCAGTGCTCTATATTAGTAAGCATATAAATAAATAAATCAAATGATTCACTCATAGGCAAGGTGGTGGAACACAGTACAATAGTGAAAGGGATCTCAGAGAGGTAGAATGTAGATTATTAAGTAGACATACGTAACTACTTGATAAGGTGCAGTATACCTTTTTAAGTTGTCTGGGTGTTGAGCTGTCATGTTATACACACAGACAGCTTAGTAAGCCTGCTATCTGTCATGAACACAGTGCTTTCCTCTTACTGCAAAGCACTTACTCCCCATTCTGTGCCTAAGGTGCACTTACTGTGCTCTGCTGTGCCCAGTTCCAATATCCAGGATACATGTTGAATGTTGCCATGGATGATTCCCAGTGATTCCCATTGGAATACCAGACATAGTGCAGGTGGTTCTTGTCCATATCAACATGCTATGTCTTTGAATCACAAGACCCAGACTTTAACATTGCAGTCATTAAATATGGGCTGTCATCTTGGATGATAATATAGTTTTTCAGTATATTTAAGCATGAATGATAATTTAGGAGGGCAGTGCCTCCTTCATTCATTTGCCTTTGACCCTTATGACTTGCATAGGCGCTGCTGTTCATGAAGACTTAAATCATAGCAATTTACTAAAAACTTATTTCTTCTATAGTAAATAAACCTAGCAAATAAATAAATGACACATCTGCAGTGCACAGTTGATGCTGCAGGGGATTCTGCATCCTCTAAGTTTCGAACCTTAGCCAAAGCAGGTGTTTAGATCGATGAGCTAATCCACATTAATACTAATGTCTTTCCGCTTTTCCCGGTTGGGGTCGCCACAGCGGAACTCCGGTCTGCTAATGATTGGCAGTGATTTTTTACAGAGCCGAGGTGCCAGCCCAATGCCCAACCTTCAACAAAGGCACACCCATTCATGCACACACCGACCTGCATGTCTTTAGACGTCAACTCAACCAAGGGGAGGACTTGCATATTCCACACACAAAGCGCTCCAGCCAAGAATCGAACAGGAGAACCTCTTGCTGTGAGACGACAATGCTAACCGCTGCACCACCGCGGCCTAGCTTATCCACATTAATATAAGGCAGAATTAGACTGTGCCACGCATTGGTCCCACATGTATGGATAGGGCTTTGCCACTGAGACAGTTACACTTTTTCTTATTTTGGTTTATTCAACAAACAGGAAGGTTTTCATATGAGTACAGTCCCAAAGAGTGGTTTGATAATAGCTCTGTAGCAGTGAGATATATCAGACTGAGTTATCCAGTTTTAGTGGTCACTACATGCCTCCTTTGCCATGTGTGATCAGATCAGAGCATGTCTTCTTAACGGATAGTACTCATGTGAAAACTTCGGGGTCATCACTATTTGTCACAAAACAATGGTTAAATATTCTGAATAGGATGTGTCATTTAGGGAAGGAAATATTTGAGATGTGCGTCATACCTCAAAATGTGTATGACATCAAGTGTAGCTAGTTTGCTTTTGAAACTTCAGAAGTGTCAAAACAGTTTCCGTTAGTGCAAGAAAAATATATGGCTAAGATACTTGGTGGTGTATAGCAGCTATTTCTGATTCACTATGTCCATATCTGGCCTTGGGAAGTCATACCTAAAGCAGTATCTTTGCATCACCAACACTCACTTAGTAGTACTGCGGCTGAAACAGTTTAAAAGGTGGTCTTTATACGTTGGAAGATGCAACTCAAAAAGCCTATTTGGGTAAAGCTGAAAATATCTTGAAATGTCAGGATCTCACGGTTATTATGATCAGAAGGCGGAAGGGGCATTATAGAAAGACAGACTCCAGAGGATGCTGGAAACTTGTGAATGTGTGAGGCATAAAATTGGGAAAAGGCAGATGGACATAACTGTCTAAATTCATTGTCTTACTCTGAATACATTGTTGCAGGATTTATCTTAAGAAGGGCACCGACAGATTAGAAACTAGAGAATAGCAACATAAAATCCTTGTTCACGTTAGTTAAGAAATGATTCCTTTCATCTCCATTTGCTATTCTAATAGTTTTAGCCTGTTCCAGAAAGATGTTTTGCTTCAAACTGTAAGACACCTGGAAACCTGTGTTAAAGTGCCCTTTTTCATTTTTCTCTTTCAAGGAATATAGACAAAAATTCATTACAAATATTCTCATACAAATTGAGAAGCAATCTCTGTGTTATTTTTTGACATCTTATGGTCATTTTCTACTATGTGACCCTATGTAATTATCTTATTATAATCTGTCCTGGAAATTAGCTTGTTAGCCAAGACACTATAGAGAACAATAAAGTTTTCAGTTATTACTAGACCAAGTCAGAATTAAGAGATTGACACTTTTCACTAAATCCCAGATCAATGGAATATCTCAAGGCTAGCACTTTTGATTCAAGTTCAGAAATCATGTTAAAACAATGTGGCTTTATGGGTAGTATCCCAAAGCAAGCATTTTGAAGCAAGACAAAAGGAAAAATATCCCAATATGTTGAATCTGTGCTACAGACACACAAACCTCAAATGCAATTTCTGCAACTTACAATTGATTAGCAAACAAAGCTCAGAAACATGCAAATGAGCAACTATACACTGTCTCACCCATCCTGGGGGAGGGACGCAGATTGACCCAATGGGAAAGCTGGCATTTGGTGATGGGAAACAAATGTGCAATCACAGCAAAGGCAAAACCTTAAGCATTCACAGGGGGGCTAAAAGATAAAAAAAAGGCAAATAGCCATAAAACAGTTCCCTTACAATATGTGGTCAGAGATTACAAAGCATTTGTGGAATATGCAGATTTCTAATTACAAGTAATTACCGTTTTAAAGTGCCAGCAAAGGTCGTCAGCATATTCCAGGTGGGACTTACAAATATCTTAAACACTCGATTATGACGTTGATGTTCTTTCTACTGGTACCTATATTTCTACACACAGGACTGTATTCGCTTAAAGGACCATTTCAGTCAGACACTGAAAAAAAATGTGATTGCCAAGTTGTAAATAGATTGGTGAGATAACATAGCCTTTTTAAAAAGTGACATTTTGGGAGTTTCCGGTCCTGTCTTCCAACATTCCTTCTCTCAGACAGCACCGAATTGTACTCTTTGTTGCAAATGTAGGTTGGGAGGGTGGCCTAATGGTTAAGGTGTTTGCCTTACAAACACAAGGTGCAGGGTTTGAGTCTCACAAGGGATAATTTTCTAGGCTTACAATGGCTCACAAGGGCAGTTAGCCTAGTACTAACCTATGAACTAGTGAAGTTGCTGTCAATGATTATCATGTTTCTTCATCGTCAGATTGGAAAGGGCTCAGTAGGTGTATGGGTCCAGTGGAAGGAAAGATTGTAGCTATAATTAACAGTACACAGTAAAATTATTGTAAATCCTTAGAGCCCAAATAGCTTTATGACCCCTGTTATTGTAAAATAAAAAGAGCTACAGATGCCTTGCTGTATGTGCTTTCCTTGGTAAGAGTCTTTCAAATCTCTTACGCAAAAGAATTATCAGAGAGCCATTCATGTTCTGTCTTTATGCCTGCTAAATTACAGTGTTTGTAAAAACAAGGGACACAAATTCCTTAAGAACTGTGAGATTTTATTTGGCTCCAGCATGGAGTGCACTGAGGAAGTTGACAGACATAAATCCCATGGAGGGGGAGAAACTGCTAAGTCATGCTGTTTTCATATCTGGTGGTATCGGATTATTCTATATTAAGGAAAATACACTATGGTGAAAGAAGTGTTTTAGGGAGTAGTCGTCCTTTAACATTTTCCCTTGTACTATTACCCTGCCTAGAATTCATTAGAGCATAAACGCACTCTGTCTCTTCTGTTTACCTCATGCTGTATTCCCCTCCCCCAAAATGATACAGGGTCCTTTGTCATATGTGTCTTACTGTACATAGAACTTCATCTGCCAAATTCTAGACGTGTGTTTGTAAGTTTTTTCCATATTTGTCCAAAATATCTCATTTAACCACTTTGTTCTGAACTTCATGTGCAGACAGGGACATTTTATTTTTTAGTTTTTTTCACCGCACTACTAAAAAGTTAAGAGCAATCCTATTTATCACCTCTGTGGGCTTCACACTCTGCCTGCTTTCCCTTTGTGGACTGGCAGTCCTTCATTGTGAATGAACAAGGCCAGGAGACATTTCACAGTTGAAGCTTGAAAGACATTATTCTACATCTGAATCCCCCTCCCCATAAATTTCTAGTTGTATTTTGAATGCGTTCATACAGTATTTTTCATATGTGCAGTGGCATTCAAAAGTCTTGAGGACAGATATTCTGTTAGCATCATGGCTACTGCAAAGGTTTAAAAAAAGCCAGATCCAACAACATGCTGAAGGTTCAACACTGTACTTGTTGTCTCTTTCAGCTTTTCCCATTTAAGGGTCGCCACAGCTGAGTCCGCTAATGATTGGCAGTAGATTTTTACGTGCCGAGTTGCCAGCTCTGACACACAACCGTCAACGAAGGTATGCCCTTTCACGCATGTCGCCACACAGAAGACGCTCTAGCTGAGAAGGTTCAACACTGTACACCCCTACATAATCAGCATGTAGCTCAGAATAATGAATGTGAATCAATTCCCTAACCTCAGTTATTACTTTGGTTCAATATACTTTTGTTAGTAAACAGCTTTCAACCAATCAGGGACAAATTCAGAAAAAAACTTGAGACTTTGACAAAATCAGAGAATATGAATTATTATACCTTTTCTGGAGTAAAGAAGTCTATAACTCTTAATCATTGCCATCATTCATTACATGCAATTCACTACATTTCCTCCAAAAGTCACTAGTTTTAGGAGGGATTAAGATGGACAGAGCTAAAATTTGAGTCAAAATCAGGGACAGTTGAGAGGTAAAAAACAAGTAACACCAGATGAATGCTTTGCCTTGAAGAAAGACAAATCCACAAAAAGACAGTGCAACACGATACCAGGGCCAGGTTGATCAACACAGTTTATTCAGAAAAAACACATATAAGCACTTTCACAGTTGTATCACTGCTCCATAGACGTTAATAATTAAAAACAAGACACTTGTGTTAGTAGTTGTTGTATACTCTTTCTTTTATCTTACCCAGTGTGACATATTGTGTACTGTGAATTGTCTTGTTATGCATTTTGTAACTTGTTTTGTATTGTGACTATATTTGCGTTGTACAGAATATTTTTACTGTCACATACATGGGATATGCTTACTTGCCTGTGGCCAGGCCTCACTTGAAAATGATACATTGGACCAGTTCATTTACCTGGATAACAAAGTAAAAACAAATGAATGATTAAAATAAATGCTATAGTTGTGTTAATTTTTTTGTCAGATAAGAAGAAAAAAATGCATTGTAATCCTTTTTATTTCACTTGTTTTGTCATCTGATCGCTTGCCAGATTTACCACTACTTTGTATCTTCCCATCCAACTAGTTGCCTGCCCACTTTACTGTTATGTTAACTTTACCGTTGTTCCACATATTTTTAACATTCTGTATAGCACAATGTTAAAGACCTTAATGAAATCTAGACAGATCAGATACCCTGCTCACCTTAGCCTGCCTGTCACCCAGTCATACAAGTCATATAACTGGTTTTGCCTCTTTGTACCATTTCTTTTTAAGTAGGCTGCATTTTCTTTCTTCTTATTTTTAAGATGTCATCCTGTTTTCACTGGATGATTAAGAAGGATTGCCAGCAAATCACACACGTCTTAATTTTTAACTATAGTATGTTGAACTCAGGCTTGCTTTGCTTCTTCAAACTTATCAGCTTAAAACAGCAATAAATGTGTAAGTAAATATGTGATTTGGGGTAAAAGGAATTCATTTTAACTATTACCTGAGTCAATTATCCAAATGAAAAATAGAATAGTGACATATGCCAGAGATGGGTAATAAAGGAAGTTAAAAAGGCAACTTCTCATCAGAAGATGGAACATGTTAGAAATCTGATTTCTGCTATTTAAACTATGATGCTGGGAGAGGCAGTCATCTGATAGATACTTAGGAAAGTAATACAGGGCGCAGTTAATCATTTACTGTAGTGTATAAATATCATCATCAACATGCTTTTTCCCATTTTCTACATGGGGTTGGGGTGCCGTGTCAACTGCTGCCATTGAGTCTATTCAGTGCCACTCTCCTACCTTCTCCGACACTCATGCCTGACTGTCGCAGGTCTTCTCTCACATAATCCATCCATCTCTTTGGTGGATGCCCTTGTTTCCTCTTCCCTTCTTCCTGTCTGTCCAAAATCTTTCTCACCAGATTGCCTTCTGCGTTTCTACACATGCTGAACCACAGTAATCTGTTTTGTTTGACCTTTTCTGCAACTGGAGCTACTTTGGCTTCTGCTGTTATGACCCTATTTCTTCATCATCCTACAGTGTGCATCTTACCATCTGTCACAGGCATATCATCTCCATCACCTCTAGCTTCCTTAATGGCTCTACCTTTACTGCCGAGGTTTCTGTACCATTCGGTAGTACTGATCACAGTACTGTTTTGTACACCTTACTTTTCAGCTTCTTTGGCACTTTTCTGTCACATACTATACCCGACACACTGTGCCAGTTGGTTGCAGGCCCTTGATTCTAGCTTTGACCTCCTCATTCAGACTTCCCTTCTCCTCAACCAGCTCCCCAGATACCTGAAGCTGTTAACCTGCTCCACTATTTTCCCTTCTCTCTCAGTTCTCAGCTTCTTCTGAACTTCAGCTGTGTTACCTGTACTTAGTTTCATCCCATGAATCTTTAATTTTCCATTCCATTCCCATGTCCTTTGCTAAAGTTCTTGCCCAGAGTCTGCTTGTAATTTCATATCATCTGCATACAGCAACTTTATGGACTTTCCCCTCCAACCTACAGTATAAGGTATTCGTTATGGTGAATAACTTCAGGTTTTATGTGCTCGGTATACAGTTTCATGGAAAAGCATTGCGACTTCACAGAGTCGGTGACGTTAATAGAGCTGTTCTCCTTTCCATTGCAGCTCCTGAATGAATCCTGTTAACGTTCGCCATCACATACCTGGTGTAACTCATGTTCATTTACCTTCAGCCTGCAACTCTTACACAGTTCTCTAAAATCCATACAAATCCATGTCTAGAAATGATGCTCTTAGGTTTAGGCTTTTCACACTGCTTATCCGTTTTCTATCCGTTAAGGTTCCTGCTCCTAGGAAGTTTGCTCAGGTTGTACAGGTTCTAAAAAGGAAAGATTAATTCTTGTTACTGCTCCATTAGCATGCTGCCTACACTGTCCAGACAGCTTGAGAAGATGGTCTTTACTTTTTCAGGTCACCTCCTACATCAGCATGAACAGATTGCTCTCCCTGCATAGTCCATTACCCTTACAGGGCTGACCTGTTTTGCACATACTGTGAAGCTTGCTGTTAAACATTGGGCTGTTTTCTAGCCCCATATATGTGGACCTTTCCAGGTTATTCAGCCTAAGAAACGCTCTCTTCTTCTTAACAAACTGCTTCTTAAATGTATCTTCTCAAGTAGTCTGTTCAGGTTACAGTGCATCATCATCATTATTATTATTGACAGCACATCAGAATGTCATCCGCTCATGGCTTTGTCTCTGACAATTTACCTTTCCTCATGTTTGTGAATGATATTTCTGGCACTTTATCTTCTTGTCTCCTCCCTTCCATCTGCTGTCAGTGTCTGCTTTTCCATTCAAGTAACACTTAAGCAACACTTTTCCATACATCAGGTATGTGAATGTGAGCCACTTCATAGGTTCATAGGTTGGCACTAGGCTATCAGCCCTAGGGCCTATACAAGCCTAGCCATAACAATTCCCTGGCTATTTCTTCCCACATTATTTACTTTCCTGGACCCCTGTCTAGCAGGGCGACTGACGTGATCCCTGGGGTGAATTTCCTTTCTTCCATCCAATCGTCAAGGTTCCTCTTGAAGAGGTCCAAAGAGGCACTCTGCTTGACACGTATGGGCAATCTATTCCAGAGTCTGGGGAGTCTCTGGGTCAGGAACCTATCCCTCCAGCATGTTTTGTTTATTGTGATGACAAGGTTTAGATCCCTGGAGCGTGTAGCTCTGAGAGATTGTGATTTCTTTACTTAATCAAAGTATTTAATCAAATGTGGATTTTTATCACAGTTTAGTGACTGAAAGCTCTATTTAAGGATGATTGAAAGTAAGTAGAAAATACTGATGTTCATCGTGCATACAGCTGCAGTAATCACAGATGGGTTTTCAGCCGTCAGGCGGTCCCTCGGTCGGCCGAATTCCAAAGTCTTGGTCCGGCGTCGGTTGTCGTCGCCTACTCTTCTGACGTCAGTGAGGCCAGAGTATATAAGACACAGCCGACGCCATGTTCTTCAGTCTTTTTTGCCACGCGGTGCCCGAAGCAGAAGCAGTTCGCAAGTGCCGGTCGGCCAGCTCCTGAATTACGAAAAAATTGGAAACCGAAGTCTTCATTAAAGCTAAGTATCCCGTTGAAACTTTTCTTGCCTCAGACCGATGTCAGAAAAAGTTAATAATTGTATTTCTTGTGGGAAGCAAATACCGCATAAGGATTTCCATTCCCTCTGCATACCTTGTTTGGGCCCAGACCACGACGTCTCGGGCTGTCGCTTTTGCGCTACCTTCAATAAACGCACTATTAAGCGTCGGGCGGAGTTCGCCCAACACTACTTTGGTAAAGCTTTTGATTATAAAATGTCGTCGGACACTCCGACTACCGTTTTGTCCAAAAAACGCAAGGAAAAGGACCGACACGCGAGGCCCGCGGTCCCCGCCGACACCACGCCAAAACAGGCTACACGTGGTCCGGTTCTCAGCAAGACGCCTTTGCAGTCCCTGACTACCGACGACACTCCTTTGGCGGTGTCTTCTGTACCCGAGACCGCTGGGTCCTCAGCCCTTTCCCAGACTACTACCGAAGCCCCTGCTAATGTAGAGGCTACTAATGTGGACAGGTCCACCTCCACCCATGGTGTATTTAGGCCCTCATCTTCTTTTTCAGTTAAGGCCTTTACTAAATCCAAAGCAGCCAGGCATCTCACGAGGCCTGTTGCACAGGGCCCATCTTCAGGACCCATGCCTAAAAAACAGATGCTAAAAATAGCTGAGGATTTAATTACTCTTATCAGAGGTTCTCATCCCCCTCCTGACAAGAGACCCAGAGTGGAGGAAGATTCTCCCTCTTCTGATCAGGGATCCATTTTATCAGAACATTCTGATGCAGAGGAACACTCTTATTCTCCTTTTGAGGATTCGGATGCGGAACAGTCCATACCTTCGGTATCCCCTCCTGAGGATTTTTCCTTTGGGGAAACCTTGCACACCTTGAGGGAACACTTCCATTGGGAAGGCCAAGACTTTTCTGATTCCAAGAAAAGACTTAGGGAATTTCTTTGGTTACCTCAACACAGACCTCTGGCTATTCCCCCTGTTTTGGACATACTGGATGATGTCTATTCGGAGGCTTGTCTTAACCCTGATTCTCTGCCTCCGGCACCAGTCAAGCCTGATAGGTATTACAGAGTACCCAGCTCTCACCAATTTCTCTTCAAAAGCCATAATGCTGACCCTGAAACCATTTCACAAGGCCCCAAGGGATTGAAGGCCTCCACTGCCAAGAATCCACTTCCTGCAGAAAGGGAATCCAGATCTTTAGAAAGGTGGGGTAAAAAGGTATATACCTCGGCCACCCTAGCCATGAGGGCCTTAAACTGTCAGTTTCATATGATTAAATATCAACAGTACCTGTTATCACAATTAAGGAACAAAATGTCTCAACCTGAACAACCAGATTTAAAAGAGTTACAGGATATGATGCATAGTGCAGAGCAAGTGGGTAAACACACCTTACAATGTGGTTATGATGCCCTAGAGGCCTCCAGTAGAGCGGCTGCTACAGGATCAGTCATTCGCAGACATGCCTGGCTTAGGGAACAAAATTTGCCTGATCATGTGAAAGCCAAACTTCTAGATGCTCCCTTACAAAAGGATGTACTATTTGGTACTAATGCTGAGGAGATACTACGGAAAATGGAAGAAAAAGCCAAATCTATGCAAACTGTCAAAGCTTTCTTACAGGTCCAACCACCACGTTTTAGCAGAAATTGGCCTTCAAAAAACTGGTCCTTTCCAGCCACTGACAAGCCCCAAAGAGGTAGATACAGACGCACAAGGGGCAGAGGGCAATCACAAGGATCATATAGAGGCAGACAATGGCAAACTCCAGCACCAAGAGGTGGTGAAGACAGTGCACAACAATACAGGAAGCAAACCCAATGACTCCCTCATTTCCATGCCAAGCAGGTCTCAGCTGGCAGCACCTTTGGGAGGGAAACTAGCATTATTTGCAAGCAATTGGCATATTGTCACAACAGACAAATGGATACTGGACATTATAAACAGAGGCTACAAATTTCAATTTCACACTCTTCCAAAAATGAGAGGCATGCCAAACCTGCCACAAAATCAATGGGCAGAGGCACAACTGCAAATTTCAAAGCTCATAAACATGAGAGCTATTCAAAAGGTACCTACGCACCAACAAGGTCAAGGTTTTTATTCAAGACTTTTTCTGGTACCAAGGAAAGGAACCGACTGGAGACCCATTTTGGATTTATCCATCCTAAGCACATTTCTACTCGTACCAAAATTCAAGATGCTCACATTACAGCAACTTCTTCCCATGCTGGGCAAGGAGTTTTGGCTGGTAACATTGGACCTCAAGGAGGCATACCTGCATGTCCCAATCAGACAAAGCTGCAGAAGATACCTCAGATTTCTTGCAGGTTCAATCCACTATCAATTCTCTGCATTGCCCTTTGGCTTATCTACTGCGCCCAGAGTATTCACAAAGTGCCTGGCATCAGTGATTGCCTACTGCAGAATTCAAGGGATACAAATTTACCCTTATCTGGACGACTGCCTGATCCAAGCGGACAGCAAACACATACTTCTGGAACATCTGGCATATGTGACACGGTTACTGCTTTCTCTGGGATATACAATCAACAAAGAGAAATCAAGGCTAACACCATCTCAGAAAATAACCTTCCTGGGTGCCAACTTGGACACAAACACCCAGATGGCAAATCTTACGCCAGAAAAACAGGGGCAACTATCTCAGTACTTCAAAATACTAGCAAAAAGTACCAGGCTTACTGCAAGGAAAATCCTGCAGGCGCTGGGATTCATGGCATCTTGCATTCTTCTAATCCCATGTGCAAAGCTGCATATGAGGAAACTTCAGTGGTACCTAAAGAATCTATGGTCTCAACACAGTCACAGTTTGGAAACAATTATACCAATAATTCCATGTTTGCAAAAGGAATTTCTATGGTGGGCCCAATGTCAAGTAAACACAGGCCTTCCATTCTGCAAGCCTCAAGCAAAACAAGTCATAACCACAGACGCCTCAGATTACGCCTGGGGGGGCGCACATGAAGGACAGGTGCATTCAGGGCAGATGGTCCCTAAGGGAAAAGCACCTTCACATCAATCAAAAAGAAATGCTGGCAGTAATAAATGCAATTACAGCTTTCAAGGACTTCCTGCATCCAGGACAATTA
The DNA here is from genome assembly GCF_019279795.1 of Protopterus annectens. NCBI lineage: Eukaryota > Metazoa > Chordata > Ceratodontiformes > Protopteridae > Protopterus > Protopterus annectens. Next base: position 1,330,317,051 of record NC_056737.1, read on the forward strand.
CTGATAAAAACAGACAACACCACAGTAATGTGGTACATAAACAAACAAGGAGGAACACATTCATACCCCTTGTGCAGACTAGCCATGACTCTTTGGAACTTGGCTCTGGAAAGACAATTCGAACTTCAAGCACAGTACTTGCCAGGATTGGAAAACACACTGGCAGACAATCTAAGCAGAAATATGACAGATCCACACGAATGGAAGTTACATCCTCAGGTGTTTACAGAAATAATCCAAGCGTGGGGAGGCCAGACATAGATCTTTTTGCCTCCCACAGGAATCATCAATTGGAAAAGTTTTGTTCAAGGACCTTTCATCCAAAGGCCTGGAGAGTGGATGCCCTTTCATTCAGTTGGACAGCATGGACAGTTTACGCATTCCCACCTCTGCCTCTTCTGCCCAAGGTGCTTTTGAAAGCAAGAACAGACAAACCGAGGATGATACTGATTGCTCCAGATTGGCCAAGGCAACACTGGTATCCACTCCTGAGGAGCCTAACACATACTCCTCCCTGGTCCCTGCCTCTAATGCCTCTTCTGCTGACTCAGCACAGCTACAGAACTCTTCACAGTCAGCTGAAAACACTCAATCTCGCTGCATGGAAAATTCCTTAACATCACAACAGACCCTACTCTCCAAGGAGGTGCAGGATGTCATTTTGGAGGCCAGAAGGCCATCTACTAGAAAAGCTTACTCCGCAAAATGGAAGCGGTTTTGCTCTTGGAATGAGAAAAGAGGCCAGGACCCTAGAAAACTGAACTTGCCTCAGGTGTTACAGTATCTAGCTGAGCTGCTGAACAGTGGACTTTCCTTTTCCTCCGTAAAAATACATGCCTCAGCCATTTCTGCAGAATTCAACACGGATCCCCCTTTATTTTCTCACCCACTCTTACGACAGTTCCTCAGAGGGGCTAAGAATATAAGACCTCCAAGGAAGCAACCAATACCAGCCTGGGACCTTAATTACATACTAGAAAAATTAACATTGCCTCCTTTTGAACCAGCTGCCTCAACAGATTTGCAATATTTGTCCTGGAAAACAGCCTTCCTTCTGGCCATCACTTCAGCTCGTAGGGTTTCTGAACTACAGGCCCTCATGGCGGTGCAGCCCTTCCTCATTTTCCATCAGGACAGGGTTTCCCTTAGTACCAAACCCATCTTTTATGCCAAAAGTGGTATCCAGGGTAGCCCTAAATCAAGCCATACACCTGCCTACCTTTTATCCCAATCCTCAAAACAAAGGGGAAAGGCTGCTACACTCTTTAGACATTCATAGGCAGCTACGTTATTATTTGGACATAACAAAGTCCTTCAGGAAATCAGAACAACTTTTTGTGTCCTATGCTGTAGGGGCTCAAGGGAAACCAGTTACAAAACAGACTATTTCCAAGTGGATTGGCCACTGCATACGTTTTTGTTATTCCCATCATGGGAAATCTGTTCCTACAGGTATCAGATCTCACTCCACCAGGGCTACAGCTACCTCTACAGCCTTCCTCAGAGGAGTTCCTACCAAAGATATTTTGGAGGCAGCCACTTGGAGTTCTGTACATACCTTCACAAAACACTACCATCTGCCTTTATATTCCAGAACAAGAGCAGGCTTTGCCACTGCTGTTTTGCAGGGCATTCTGGCTCAACCCAGTTCCTCCTAGTACCTACCACCCTATGCATAGCTTTGGGACTCTACCCATCTGTGATTACTGCAGCTGTATGCACGATGAAGATAGTACAGTTTTGTACCTACCATAAATGTAGATGTTCGCGTGCTAATACAGCTGCAGTACAAGTTTCCCTCCCTCCTTCCCCACTTGGTAAAGGCATGAGGCCTAACAACCTCTTCATACTACCTGACTGGGTTATCCTGCTATGTTTTATTTGCTTGCTTCCACTGATTTTGGTGTATATTGCATTGCTTGTATATGTAGATAAGCATTATTTATGTATTGCCTTCCTTTTGGGGGCACCTGACATCTGGGGCAAGAAAGATTGAAGAACATGGCGTCGGCTGAGTCTTATATACTCTGGCCTCACTGACGTCAGAAGAGTAGGCGACGACAACCGACGCCGGACCAAGACTTTGGAATTCGGCTGACCGAGGGACCGCCTGACGGCTGAAAACCCATCTGTGATTACTGCAGCTGTATTAGCACTCGAACATCTACATTTATGGTAGGTACAAAACTGTACTTTTTCTTTAGCAACAAGTCTCCGTAACTTCCACATGTAGAGATTTGCCTCTTGTATCCACCAATTTTAAAAGTCAACTCTGAGGTCACTGCTGCTCTGGGGAAATAAATACAGTAATCTGACACTATAGTGAAGTTTTCTGTGAAATTACCTGATCAATGAAACAACAAACTCCACACCTTTTTTATATCATCTGCCATCATTGTCTGATCTACTTTAATGCTTCAGTGGAGTGTTTCTGTTTGGTCATAAACTCATAGTGAACATTTTTTTTTTAACTCTTTCCTTAACTGCCACTCATTTCCTGCCTAGCGACAGTTAGAGTAGCTGACCATTTGGTATCTCCTTCTCTAGACTTTGTATAACGTATAGATATGAAGTTGCCTCAACATATACGCCCCAGGCCTCAACATATATGCCCCAGGCCTCAACATATATGCCCCAGGGTGGATACATTTTTTCCTTGATGCTTTTTATCTCCTACCTGCTGAACATCAAGCCTCCCCAATCAGAGTTGAGTGCATTTTTCTGGAACATACTGAGGAAGTTGTCATCATCATTTAGGAAGCTGTGAGAGTTGCTTGTATCCTTACTGGTATAATGGCAATGAGGACATTTGAATGTATGACCTAACACCCTCCACTGGGTTGGTGGGGGGACATGTGACCCACGTCACATTGACAGTTATAGTGTTATCCCCTATGCAAGTGCATACTTTTTTGCACTTGCTCAGTGAAGGCTACTGCCAATCAGTGACTTGGTAAGACACACACACACACACACGTACATAGACACACAGGCACATGCCCCCCAGGCTTCCTTCTTCCAAAGGACTGCTATAACAAACTGATGGCTTCCACCCCCTACCCATAGGATAGGCACACCCCTATACCCTACCAGCTCTGTCAAATATCCAAACTACTGATCAAAATTAGGTAACCTGGGATGTAGTCAGGGTTTTATTCATTTATGCCACAAGCCTGTAAACTATGTATTTGGCAGATAGCCGTTTTACCTGTTGTACATGTTGTATTTGCTGTTATGATGTCTTCAGAACCGTATTCACACATGGCTCAGTCATGCCAAGCCCAGCCTTATGTATAGTAAGTAAATACTAGGCTAACAGCCTGTAGACTATTACAAACTTAGCCAGTGACTAGAGATCGGAATCAAACCCAGGCCAGTACCTTGTATCTGTAAGGTAAAGACCTTACCATTATGCTAACCACTACCCTGTGTCTGTTATTCAGTTATCTTGATTAATTTGCATCTTGGTACTAAATAGTTTACTGACAACATCATTTTTCTGTTGTTTAGGCCGTTCAACTCTTTGGGCATTGTGTCATCTCCAGACAGACTACTTCTTGACTTCATTTTAGCACTGCCATTCTTTTCATCCTACTTCACTCTGTTTTCTGTCTGAAATGCCTTCCTGGCCTGTACTAAAATGTCACCATAATATGCTGCTTTCAAGAAAGCCCTAAAATGCCCTTTTTTTTTTTTTTTTTTTTTTTTTTATAAAATATTGGCAGCTTGTATATTCAGCATCATATTATACTTTATTCCTCCCCCTGTAACATCTCCAGACTATCAGCTCACTTTTGTTGTTACATTGGTAACAGCACTGTTTCCCTTGCATCATTGTTTGTTTGTGTCTTTCGGCTTTTCCCGGTTAGGGGTCGCTACAGCGGAACTTCGGTCCGCTAATGATTGGCAGTAGACTTTTACGTGCAGAGTTGCCGGCCCTGACGCACAACCTTGAACGAAGGTACGCCCATTCACACATGTCTCCACACAGAAGAAGCTCTAGCTGAGAATCGAACAGGGCAACGTCTTACTGTGAGGCGACAATGCTACCACAGCACCACCACCACAGTTTTATTCCTCTCCCTGCCCCCTGTAACATATCCAGACTGTCAGCTCACTTATGTTGTTACATTGGTAGCAGCACTGTTTCTCTTTTCTTTCTTGCACATATATCTCACTGCTGTTTTAGCTATATTGTAGTTTTTCAGTCCACAGCTGAATCTTCCTGTTGCTGTCCTATGCTATCTTTGTCTGTACTTTAATATTCATCCTGCAAATGTATTTTGTCTCTGCATTCAGCTTACTGTACAGGTGTATAGTGCTGTTATCTTTTTGCATATTTAGTCAATAAATTGCTCTACTTAATTTGTATCAGTTGCACTAGTTTATCATTCTCTTGTGGACGCACCTGAAAACAAATGGACACATTGTATCCATCATTTGCCTCTCCACTCAGAGAAAAAGTAACTAAGTAACATATTCCTTGTGGGTCTAGGTCGAGTTTTAACAAGTTTTGCTTTGTTCATATGTGATGCAGTCTGAACCATGACTGCTCAGTGATGATTTTTGCAGTACAGCCTTATTCACACACAAGAAGATGGTAATCTGCTCTTAGCAGATGTTCTAAAACAGCAGTAAAGTGGTTTGTTCACAAGTACTTACTGTTCATAACTGCATCACAGGTAATATCTCACTGAGGCCTGCCTTTTTCTAGCTCACACTGCTTGCCTTCTACCATATATTAGCTGCATTATTTTCCACTAAACGTAAATACCAGATATATTTTAGTGCTGAATACTGTTCATTTCCTACCCAGAAGACATGGTGATGCGTGTAGAAAAAATACTAAACACATTTTAATTGCATTTAATTTTCTTCAAGAGATTGTATCCATTTAATGATCTGGTATGGGCCAATGCAAGTTATGAGCCTGAGTTTTATATTGAAAGAAAGTCATTCATTGTGCTTTAAAGGTTTTCATGTCCTTTGATTTAGCAAATAAGTGCATGTGTGTAGTCCATTTACTTTTTGAGGGATGACTCTGCTTCTTCCCACATTCCATCCTCCTAAAAATATATATATTTTTTGGTTTAATTTATCATTATTTCAGATTAACTTTGTTTTTCATAAAGAAACTTTGAGTAAGATTCTCTGAGCAGTTAGTTACCGATGATGATTCAGATTATTAATCATGCGTGTACTGTTTCACAGACACAGTAAGCAGTTATGGTATTTGCAGTGCTTCTCACTATTTACTTAGCCATGTAGTAGCTTAGCCAGTTATTCCAGGTAGGAAGAAGTCTTTTGTTTGCATATGGAGATGTAAGAAATTGACCTTATCAAAAATCTAGAGAATTCCTTATGGAAGTCATTAAACAAGCAGGTTGGTGTAAAGCATATGCACATTCTTGCTAAGGAAAACAAACACCAACATGTATGAATCTGTTAAGAATATTTTTGTTTGTGAATAAGAAAAGATTGCATCGTCAGTGAGTTCAAGTTTGTTCATATCCTGCTGACTTGTAGTTTTAGTGGGTGTGTTGCAGTTGGAGAGGTTTTAAGGCAAAAATGTTAAAAAGACAATTCCAAAAACTGTGCTGTAAACAAAACCATAGCTAGGCTGGAAAGGAATATGTGTCCCCCACCCATCCCCAGAGCAAAAGGGCTAGAAGATTGCAGAAACGGAGCATTGCTTAGACATCAGAACATTCTGTTAAATTCAGTGTTCTGCAGAATCAGTTCTTGAACTTTTGGCTCAGATCAAGTGTAGTTAGTGTATGAGTGTGTAGATACTTAGCAACGTGATGAAACCGGCTTGATATGAAATGATCAATGTAAAAATAATGTAATAATCATCATATTAGTATAAAAGTAAAATATCCTTGTCAGGTTCAGACAGTTCCCTCTTTATAGATGAAGCTCAGCTGTGCTGTTTCAGACATATCAGTGCAGATCAGATTACTGCAGATAAGTCATTAGGATAAATAACATTCTTTTTAAACTGGTAGAAGTCTGCTGTACTTGACTGACTGTTGTAGCTGCTTTTCTTTCCCCTCTCCCAAACTTTTCTATATGTGCAGTGCCTTCTTAAAATCTTTTCTCATTCTTCATTCTGCTAGCTTTTCTGGCTATACCTTTCAACCTCTTAGCACAGTAATTCTAGAAACAGCCAAAAGCAATGGAGGCAGAGAGGCCCACAGTCCGGGACAGACTTTAAATATTGCTCTTATAAACTTAGAAAGTTGCTAGAAAAACATTTTTTTTTATTCACATGCATTTTCTGAAAGCTATGAAGTCCGAAACTCAACTGTCTCATCTTTACTGACTACAATCAGAAACCACAAATATTATGAGAAACAGACCAGAATTGTAAGGCAAAAATCTGGACAGCTGAGATGTATGCCACTTTAATCTTAGTCCATTTGCCTGTTGTCTACTCTGTGAAGTAGAATTTCCTTATCTCTGCCTTATCCCAAGGCTTTTCTTGATGCTGTCTGTTCTGTTTCCTGCCATCCATCCTTTTTGTTTAGTACTGCACCCTCAGTTAGCCCCCTGATCATGTGCATATCCATTTCCCTTTTCTCTGGGAAGTACATCCTTAACTTCCTTTTTATGTTCCTACACTTCCTTGATTATGCTGGTAACTGCTCAGTGCACCATGCCACCATCTTTATCTCCTTCACATTGAATGGCATCCAGAACTGCAAGCTCTGCTAAAGGTAAGAACATGCCAGTGCCATGTGTAGGGGAGGGGTGCCCCCACCTTGCGAGTGAAAGTTCTTGGCAGTATAGCCTATCTTCCTGTTGGCTGTTTTTGAGATGTTGCACTGTTCCTTTGGTGGGATAGGCTCACCTACCAGTGGATCATGTTGGACTGTCTGGATAAGTAAATGACAAGGACAGCTGGCTAGGCTGAAGGCCTGTTGTGTCCGACGCTCTAATTCAGGAGGTGATAGGAAGGATATTCATTCATTCCTCCAATTTTAGTACCAATTTAACCCTTTCAGGGTCACGGGGAGCAGAAGCCTGTTCCAGTAAGCTGAGTGATCAGCAGCCCTATTCCACAAGGGAGGTAAAGTGGAACAGACATTTGGTTGGAATCAAATTAAGAGGAAATTGTTCTGATGAGTTATGGCATGTCATTAGTTTTGTTAAAAGGGATCACAGAACAAATAATTAAAATAAGCTGACTCTTGTATGTGAGTCATTTGTTTTATAGTTTTTTTTTCCTTAATACTGTAGTTAGTTCATAGAAACTCTTTGAAGACCACCTCAAAACCACACCAAATACCCATTTGTATGTATTCTTATAAGGGGCAAATTGAGAGTGTTTTTTTTTAAGTGGCAAGTTGTGACTACTCTTAGTTGTTCAGAAGTATGTGGTTTCAGCAGACAATTTTTCAAAAGCCCTGTTGAAGTGTAGACTGGAGTAACACAAGTTGTAAGTATGCTTCTAAAACAAGGAAACAGGAAGTCTAATGATTAGTCATGTTATTCAAAGGTTCCAGATCTGCATCTCCAGGTTATCATTATCTGGTTTTACTTGCTCAAGATGAATGTAGAATACCACCTTTTCTCTTTAGTTTGGTCTTACTTGTTTATAAGCAACTAAGATGAGACTTCTTCACGAGGTAAGCATGACTTTTCATACTGCACAGACATGGTTATTGTCTGTACAGCAGAAATGTTCTACAAGCAGTTAAAAGCCAGTTAAATCGCTCACAATAAATCTAAAAGTAAAATAGTAAAGTGAAACTGACTAACACGATCAAGAGCATAAATTTATTAAAAAACATACGTGCTTTCACGTAAACTACACTTCTTCAGATCTAAAACATGTTTCAAAAACTCACAATATAAAACACAAAGTAACCAGTATAATGTCATTAAATATCCTGGAGCCAATCAGAAGCAAATTTGTGGAAGCAAAAGTGTTGTACTGCAAAAGGATAGTAAACAATATTGTATACCACCTGTTAAAATTAACCATTAGTACAAGCTGAAACAGACCGTATACCCATTCATTCTGCTCTGCACTGCATCAGAATCTTTTGGGACTGCAAACATTCTCTTGTTATATAGTCTAGGAGACTGTTCATGACCTGTATACATCCTTATGACTTTATATCATTGACTGTTGGGTCTCTACGTTGTCAAATCCAAGAGAGCAGCCGGTGAATTCCAAACTGAAGCCCTGTCTTTCCTTTTTCACTAGCCTAAGAATTGTGTTCCGGTGATGATTTTGTATAAATCCTTCACTTTATGATGCCTGGGGTAGTGTTGAGTTATGGACTCCACATTACTGCTATATGTGCCAAGTTGTAGGATAGATTTTTTTTTTTTAAACATATTTTCCACAATGAAAATCTGGGTATTTTTTCACTTCACAAGCCACCTCCTGAATCGCTTAATGATTGCATATTTTTGTAATTTAAATCTGGGCAGCTACAAAGTTTATACATTTAAGTTGTAGTGTTTGGTTTAATGCCCCTCAAATCAATTAAAGTTACTGTATAGTTTTATGAAAGTCTTTCTGTGGTTAAAATGTGCAGTCTTTTTATTTAGTAGGGTTATTGCGCAATGATATTCATTGTAGATTTTCACATTCTATGGAGTACAAATCTAATATTTAAAGCAATGCTTCCATCAAAATGTCTTCTTGCAGAGGTCATGATATTCCAAGTTTTGTGCAGTTGGCAGTTATAAATACCTCCTTTAAGTATGTAAAATATGTGGCTTTAGTACTGAACTGAACATGCGCAGGTAACAGCCTGCAGAAATGCATTAAAGGTCTGCAGTAGTAATGAATGTTGTTAAGTCCAATGCAGGAGAAACTAAGATGAACTGTTTTGGTGAAGTGCAAACACTGAAACAACTCTTGAGAAGGTAATAAACTGCCTGGACTGGTGGGATGGGGACCACTCTAATAAATGGTTGGTTGTACTTTTTCAGGGGGTGCAGGAATACTTCAGTGTCACAGAGTTTAGGATAGGTTTTTTGATTATTTGTAGTTAGACAGAACTATGACCATGCAGTTTGATATACTCCTTAGAAACATTTTTCCATGGCATCTGACTCCTCTTGGAGTTCAGAGCTTTAATGTTTTCTTAGAATATTACTGGTAATTTCTAATTCTATTTTGTCCTGGTTGCTTTATTTGACATTAATGTATAAGAAATGGAAAGGAGGGGCTTTTTGCTCATGAATGGGTGAGGAATACATGGGGAATGTGCTTGTAGTATTGTACATAGCTTACCCATTGCTGAGTTGAAAAGCCATTGTGTTCTGCTAAGAGGCCATGTTTGGGGCCCCAATTCTCCACCTGCAGCAACTGATATCCACTTTTATATCAGATGTTCCTGTGTAACAAAAAAAAAAAATAAAAAAGAGGATATCACAAAGTAACCCCTCTGGACTGGAAGCTGTTATTACTTTTTGTAATTGATTGTTTTTCATTTAGAGCAACTGCACAGTGGTGCAATGGATAGTGTTGTCACCTCACAGCAAGAGGTTCCATGGTTTGGTTCTCAGCTGGGGTGCCTTCTGTGCGGAGTTTGCATGTCCTCCCTGTGTTTGTGTGGGTTTCCTCTGGTTGCTCCGGTTTGCTCCCACATTTCAAAGTCATGCAGTAGGTGGATTGGACACTGTTAACTGGCCATAGGTGTGACTGTGCATGCGAGAGTATGGTGTGCAAGAACTACCATGACAGGGCTGGCCACCTGTTGGTGTAAACGTTGGCTATAGAAGATTGTCACTTTTGAAGTGACACCCCTACCCATTACACAAAAATTGGAAAAAGGGTTTGTGGAGGGATAGTGGGGATAGAAATGTTATGGCTTAAATGTGTGTTTTATTTTGTATATCTAGATTACACCAAACCAAGAGTAAGTAGGGTGCCTTGTTGTTTCCAGCATTCATTTTTTAAAGGACTCCCAAAGGAATTAATTTCATTGACTTTGAATTACTGTTTCCCTCCCTGTCACATAAGTGAGTCAAACATCTGACCGTGCATGTAATGGCATTGAACTTTCATTTCCTGAGTTCACTGGATTGTGAAAATTTCAGATCCTGGCAGTTCTGTGACTGAAACTGATTTGACTGAATTTTGTTTTGCTGTATATTATTGTAGTTACTGTAAAACATTTGAAGATATTTTACAGTAGCAGCTTAGCCAAAAGATTGACGTATAGACAGCAGTGAATTTTATATTATTTTATTTTATTTATATTTGTTTACTGGGGTAGTTTTATTTATTTAGTTTTATGTAGTGTTCTATTTGTACTGAAGTTGGGAAGTGTCTCGGGTAGTTGGTTCATAGAATGCTACACAGTTTTTGGAAATGTAATGTATTTGTTAAATTTAAGGAAAACAAGATTTAATTTGCATTTTAGTGTTTTAAGTTTATCATTTGCTGTGCTGAATTAGAGAAATCTGTGAGATAGTCATCTGAGTTTGAAACATGTCAACCTTGTTTGTTATGAATTTGAGTTTACATTTTCACATCTTAGAACTTCAAGCTTAAATATAGCAAGTTCAAGGTTGCACCACCTTGGAGATAGGGTCTGCTTCTTGTTTGGGGGGGATACATGCCACTTAACTTCTCACATCGGTGAGGTTACGTGATCTCAAAGTTGGAGTGAAGTTGAATGGTGGAGAGAACAGCTGTCCATTTGCAGTGAAGAAATGGACTTGCTCCCTGCACAGAAATATTGTTTTAGATGTTATGTTTAGTTAGTTTTGTTTGACTAGTTAAACCCGCTAGGCATAAGTGCTTCATTTCAAAGGGGACCCATGAGGACTGTTTGCTTAAGTGATTAGTGCAGCACCTGGTGAGCAAATGAAAACGGGAGGAATCAAATCCAGAACCACAGGATGAAGCCTTTTAGCAGTTCATCATAGCATTCACATCCTGAATTGAGATTGATTTTGTTTTTAGTTTATTTCAGGGTGTTTCTTCTGGCTTTGGTGGTATTTACTATAGTGTTATCATAACTAGGTTTTTATTTTTGTCAACTTTTTACATTTTTGTTAGTATGTAGAAGTCTTTACTCTCTGTGTACCATAAATGTGTTTACATCTAAAAGAAGTTATCAGAAAACCATCAAGCAGATGAAAGGAAGTGACAGAGGCTGGGCAGTCTTCAAGACTTCTTTTAGTTCTGATTTACAGAGACAAATAAAACCTAAGCCAGTCTCCTCTTCTTAGGACAACCAAGAGTACATATTGTGAAATATGTTATCAAGTCCATATCCTAGGGATATTTACATTATATTAAATTACTTACAGGCACCTATACTTTGTCATGTATGCACTATGTTTGCTGACATATCATAACAATCCTGTCACCATGACTAAACATGTAAAACACCTAGCTAAGGGTCTGAACACTAAGAACAGCTTCTTATATCCCAAAATCACAGTTTCACTTTACCTACCTTCATTTCAGGTGGAGCCTCCCCCAGTCCTGTTATGTTAACTGATTCTTCAAATCACTGTTAGACCTCATTAACCCTCAGGCAATCTGCTTGTTTTTTTTTCTCTTTTACATAACAACATACATTATTGTATATTTTATTACATTCCTTGTTGGTGTATGCCTTTCTTCTGAGCAAATTCTCCTCTTCCTGGAAGATCACCAGTGCCATGGTTTATTATAGCAATAACCCACGCCTGGGTGTGGGTAATGCGGGATTTAACCACGGTTGGCGTGGTTTGGTCCCGAGGGACCAAACAAAGACAACCATGGTTAAATCCTGCATTACCCACACCCAGAAGTGGGTTATTGCTATTATACTATGACATTATTTAAGAAAAGAAACAATTACTTTTCTTAAATAATGGCATTGTATAATGCCTCTTTGCTGCCCTTCCACAGCTGTCTGGCATCCGCGGCAGTTCTGATGTATTGCACATGCCTACACAGTACATCAGAGCTGTGGCCAAAAGCAATGGAGAAAGCAAGATCTCTGTTGCTTTTTTACTGTTTTGCTATGTTAAATGGGTTTAACATAGCGAGACAGCTTTAAAATAAGCAACGGAGATGTCCGGTGCTTATTTTAAAGCTGTCTCGCTATGTTAAACCCATTTAACATAGCGAGACAGGTTTAAAAAAAAAAGCAATGGAGAAAGCAAGATCTCCATTGCTTTTTATGCACTGTGTCGCTATGTTAAAGGAGTTTAACATAGTGAGACAGCTTTAAAAAAAGCAACGGAGATCTCCGTTGCTTTTTTTAAACCTGTGTCACTATGTTAAACTCTTTTAACATAGCGAGACAGTGTTTTAAAAAAAGACTTATACTGATGGAAAAAGTCCGGGCGACCGGACCTTTTCCATTAGTATAAGTCGATTTACAACATGCATGCTGGCCAATCAGCATGCACGTTTTGGAATATTAATAGGGGGGTCATGGTATAATTAGGAAGTATGACCCCACATGCACACTTTCAGCTGTCATCTAGTATTTGTCCTTTCTATCCTTCCAAATTCTTAGAAGAGGTGTTCTGTTACCTACGTTATAAGCTACAATATTCTGTCTGTGACTCTGTATGGATTCGTTAACAGATGGAACCAAAACATCCCTAATTAATATCACTTCTAGTTTTAAAATAGCTGCATATTTTTCTTTGTTATACAGGAGAGTGCTGCCTTTATAAAATTAAATATTAACCAATACTTAAACCTGTCAGTGAAGAATACTGAGTTGCATAAGCTTCTTTTTCTGATTTTTCTAGTCATTTCATTAAACGGTTTAAAACTGTAAGCTTAATTCAAAGATGTGGTGCATACTGGAAAATTTTGGCACAGTAGAAAACACATGGACAGCATGTATAATAGAGCTTTACATAGCAACTGCACAGAAAGCTGACTACTGGTGTGTAACAGATATGCAAGGGAGATGCCCAGCATGAAAAAACATGCTGCATTACTTACCCTTAGTATGAGTCTGTGCAGCAGTTCTGTCTAGGTCAGTGGATTCAAGTCTATTAGGAAAGGCAGAAGGCAATGCATCATAGCATGGGGGGCACTTAAATGAATTCTATAAAGGAGAATCCCTGGTAAAAACAGTAAACCTTGTATAACAGTGGCTGTGGTGATGATGCCATTTCAGAACTTTCCTCTTTACAAATATAATGTGGCACTTGCCACACGTCCGTCTTTTATGCCTAAAATTATGAAGGCCAACACTTTGAAAGCACAGTTTTGTTTTCTTATCCTCAGGATGAATTGATATGAATTGTAGTGTCCCTAGAGGGCTGACACTGCTTTTATATATCAAAAGCTAAAAAGTTTAGAAAGTCAGTCCAGCCTTTTGTTTATTTCAAGGGAAATAAATTGCTGGCTTTTGTTTGCAAGCTAACCATTTCGTCAAGGGTCTAGGCACCGTTTTTCCCCAAAGAATTTAATTAGTCACTTCCTGAGAAGATACCACCTAATCTGCAGTTCTCAGACTTCACAGATATTACAATTTAGATTGCTAAGTTGAATAAATTAATTTAACTTAATAGTAAAGTGGAGGTAGATGCACCCATTTTCTCATATATGGAACCCCACTGTAGATTATGCCACATGGCCACCTCCTGTATTTCAAACACAATTTGCTGTTGTGATGTGAGCTGCTCTTCCTGACGAGTTCTGAATGAAGAGTTACTGTGTCTTGAACACCTTTGAAAATGAACTAAACAGAATTGTGGCAAAGGTAATGTTATAAATCCAATAAGATAAAAATTCAATGCCCCAAAATTCAGCACTTTATTAAAGTGGATATTTAATTTGTCGGGTGCTATGGTGATTATAAGAAGTGCTGGATTTTGGGGCATTGTATTTTTACCTTTGAAAATAAGTTTTCCATAATGAATATTGTATGAAGTAGCATTATCAGTGCTTCCTTGCTTCAAGATCCTGTGTTTATTCAATGTTTCTTTTAATGCACACAAATGCTTTCCATTCCAGTACACAAGTAGAGAGGGTCACTATTGCTGTCCTAATTCCAGTGTAGCTATTCATGTGGTCATCTTCTGCCTCAGTGCATGTGTACTGTGGACTTTTATTACAGAAGAATAAGTACTGCTCCGTCCTGACGTTTGCCATGAAACTTTTATTTATGTTTTTATTTTTTAATCAGTTAAACCCACTAGGGACAGCTTTTATTCAGGGGCAATTCAGGAGTAATGTCAGCTTAAGTGATATGCTCAGGTTCAAATTCTAGGCAACAAAATCTGACAGAATCAAGTCAGTGATTATGATATGGAGGTTGTTAACAACCTACAGCCGTAGTCCTCACTGCTAACCTGTCACAGACATGTATGATTTGCTCCTGAAACCATAGCTGGTTTATATTTGGGGTGCCTCTGGCATTGTGAATGACATGATTTTGGTTATAAAGCCTTGTATGCTGCTGAAAGGCTTTCACCTTTTAGTTGGGCTGCTCTGTGTCTCTACTTAATGCTCCAGGGGCACCTGTTCCCTGCTCTGTCTCTCTCATTAATGCTCCAGGGGCACCTGTTCCCTGCTCTGTGTCTCTGGTTAATGCTCCAGGGGCACCTGTTCCCTGCTCTGTGTCTCTGGTTAATGCTCCAGGGGCACCTGTTCCCTGCTCTGTGTCTCTGGTTAATGCTCCAGGGGCACCTGTTCCCTGTTTAAACTGCAGCTACTGCTGTGTCATCGCTGATGCTTACCTGGTTGTACATTTACATTTACAGGTGTTTGTTCTACATGTTTATGAGGCAAATGTCTCTTATGTGAAGTGCACAGTTATTTGGAGATCTAGAGTTTAAGCAGCTTGACTGAGTGTTACATTCCTGGACTTTATTCCTAAAAGAGTTTTGTGTTTTTATGATGCAGTAATATCATGAGTAATATTATTATGTTTTCTGTCAGAGTCTGTATACATTCTATGAATGAAGCCAGGATACCTTTTTGGCTAGGCTTGTATAGGCCCTAGGGCCAATAGTCTAGTACCTATGAACCTATGCACATTCCATTGTAACATAGTGAGATCGCTAGCCAGGTTGTAGCACTGTTTCATTCACTGTAAGCATGTGAAATGCAGAACTGTATATTAAGTATGCAGGGGCCACTGAAAGCCCCCTTAAGTTTGTATTTCATGCACCCATGTGGAAGAAGGTACTATTATTACGTAATGTAAATTCAGATGACTGCCACGTTGAATGAAGTTCTTTTTGAGGATTTGTGGAGAAGAAGAATTTGGTCTGGTTGCTTGGAATGGGTGTAGTCAGTGCCCCAGCATGCTTAAGAAGTGCTGCAGCTGTCTTTTGTGAATATATGAAATGTTATTACTAATTAAGCAATGTCTGCTGTTAGTTATATTTAGGTTTTTAATGTACTATGGGGCCTCATATGTTATATGTCAGACTGGATTTAAGTTAAGATTACTGAAAAGTATTACCTCTTTGAAGGAGGCAATCCTCAGCAGGGTGATGTGAGGTACTAATGTCAGGATGGTTGCATGAATGGATTTTTCAGTTAGGTATTCAAAGTGGACCTAGAACAGACATAAAAGTATCATCAGTGTTCTGAGACACAGCCTTCCTGACTATCTGCAAATATACAGAGCTGAGTATATTTTTTTGGTTTTAAAGTTTGTACTGTTAGTTGTTGCTTAGATCTCTGTTGAAACTGTTTTGTCCCACTCACCCTTTCTATTTTTGGTTTGTCGTTTAAATTTGGTGGCTTTTGCAGTTGCCCGCCCCACTGTAGATTTGATCTGGGACACTCCCCCATTCCCATCTCTTTACCACATTCTACCTAATAAACTCTTTCTGCACTTGCTTTTAGTCCTTTTTAATTTAATTGCATTTTTTAAACAGTGTTTGGTCTAATATTGCTACATACTCGTGTGCTAGCTTGCACTGCATGTGAATTGTTTTTACTACTGTTTTTGCTACTTTTCTGTAAAAAAAAACTGTAAGCCTGTTTCCTACCTTTTCTGTAACTAGTGTTCCAGATTGTATCCAGGACTGTATGTAAGCTTCTGAGCCCCCCAAGCCTTTCTGTGTTGGAGGGAAGCCTTCTAGCTTATCAGTGGGAGTGGTAAGCACTAGGTAACCTGTCTACCATATAAGGAGTGGTTCTGGCTCAGAAATTGTAGTTATTGGTCGTTTGGGCAATCTCTTCCATCTCTCTCAACTTTCTGATTTGAAAGCCTGTATTTGCACTTGTTTCTGTCCTGTAACTCATCTAGTGCAGATACAGATTCTTAGTTTTAGCACTTAAATTTGCTTATTTATGCTCAGCACTTGTTCAGAGTTTGTAAGCATTAAATAAGCTACTAATTACTACAGCACTCAATCTTCCTCATTACCTAGAGGAAAACAGTTTTTGTACTTACTTTTCTCACTTGCTTAGAGAAAAACAGTTCTTGTACTCACTTTCCTCACTTATCTAGAAGAAAATGTTTTATTCAGGCATGTCCAAGGGTTAGCTCCCAGTGTTCTCTCCTGTCTATCTGATGAGTCTGGGCATCTTGGGGCAATGTAGAAATTGCCTCATGTACACAGACAACCCTCTCCTCCTACCACCCAACATTACAACCTGTGAGAGATGCACTTATCTAGCCAAACTGGAGGTAAAGCTCTCTTCAACCAAGACTGAACTTACAGTCATGAGGAGAAGGTAAACATTTGCACCACACCACACTCATCACATAGTCCCACTAAATCTACACCACCAAAATCCACACATAGTAACACAAAAACATTCGCTGAGGCTCTCAATAATAATCTGTCTAAGCAACAGAGACCTCCAAAGCAGAAACGCAAGCAACATCGATCCCCCAACACAACCCAAATGACACATAGCCCACAGACTCAGTGTGCCACTCAACCACAGCCAATAAGGCAAAACAATGTACCCAACACACAAGTCATAGGTGACTCTATAGTCAGGTACACTGATGTCCCACTCACCAGGCTAAACAAGGAGAAGGTTACTGTCAGCTGCCTGTCAGGTGCCAGGATCCACCACATAACCCATGCACTCAGGTCACTCCACAACAAGTACAAATATGACTCTGTCATTGTCCATGTTGGTGTGAATGACCTGAGATGTACCTCCCTGGACTACATGAAAAGAGACATGGAAGAGCTCTCCGATCTTGTAGCCCATGCAGGTATGACCCTAGCCCTGAGTAGCATTCTGCCATCACCCAGAATTATACCACAGTACAAGGACAAAATGACTGACTTCAAAAATTGGCTAAGCTTCGGGTGTCATTCTAAGGGGATCCAGTATCTGTCTGCTTGGGATGACATGGTCGACAGACCACGATGCTTTGCCACAGGTGGCCTGCACCTGTCGACCCTGGGATTCCGGATACTGGCTAAGGCTCTTGCTGCCCCTATAGTGCCTTTTTTAGGCAAGGTTCAAATAACAAATTCACCATGATAACAGGAACAGGCAAGCAAAAACTGAGGGTAATGCTACTCAATGCTAGAAGTCTAAATCTCAAAATGCACTCACTCGAGGCACTCCTTAAAATGGAGAACATCAATATTTGTGCAGTGACTGAGACCCAGTTCAAGGCTCCAGAGAGCACCCCTGCACTACCAGGCTTTAACTCATACCACACTTTTCGGCCATGTAACCTGGACTGAAACACCAAAGGCGGAGGTGTGTCCATATTCATTAAGGATATCCACACCTCCAGGCTAGTTGCTCAGTACAATGCATCCAAGGTTATCCAAGTACAACTAACTCTGGGCAAAACTGCAATCCAAATTGTAGCTTACTACAGATCCACCACCATGCCCCAGGATTCCCACTCTTCTTTTCTTGATGTACTGGAAAATATTAGGGTTCAACCAAACACCCTAATAATGGGTGACTTCAACTACCCCACCATTAACTGGGAAAACTACTCATGTACCAACTCCTTAGCTCAACGCTTTCTGGAATTCATAAACTCCAATGCCCTGGATCAACTTATCCACACCCCCACCAGGTGCAACAATATCCTAGACCTAGTCATTACCAACATGAGTGACCGCTGTTCCACACCTGAAGTCGACTCCTCGTTGGTCCGATCCGACCATAAGCTAATCACCCTTGATATCCACATCCCGCCCCCACCCCCCACTAAGGAAACCACAGTAAAAAATATCTCCAAAGCCAACTTCATGCTTCTTAAGACAGAAGTGGTGAACTTCATGATACCCATGCAGATGGACAGTACAGTTACAACTGCTGAATCCTACACAAATGCACTCTATAAGCACTTACACGAGTGCATGAATCGTGCTATCCCAAACAAAATGAAGACGCTATCCTCCAAAAAAAGGAAGTCAATCTGGTGGTCCCCTGCCATAAACAAACTGTACAACAGAAGGAAGAAACTGTTGCAAAAGAGAGTAAAATCCCATGAGTGGAGGAGCTCCCTGGTCAGCCTCAATAAGAAGCTGAGATCCCTTATAAGATCTTTCCAAAGCTAGCTACGAAAACAAAATCACCACTAATTCCAAGGACAACCACAAAGCATTCCATAGCTATGTCAAGAATCTCGATGGCAACACCCAGATCTGCTCTGAGTTACAGCACAAAGGCACGAAAATTACAGAACCAACTGATATTGCCAACATCCTGGCAGATAGGATCAGTGCTAACTTTACCCCCCTCTTACCCCCTAAAGGGCCCATATCTATACAGGAAGTATGCAGAGTCCCTGTAATCACAACTACGCAGGTAAAAGCTACACTCTCTAAAGCCAAAAACACAGCATCCATGGGACCGGACAACATCCCAGGCTGCGTTTTACATGAACTTCAGAACGAACTGGCTCCCCACTTAAGCACCATATTCAATAATAGCCTTGCATCAAGCTTTGTGCCCACTGAATGGCGCACAGCAACAGTTATCCCACTCCACAAAGGGGGAGCCACCACTGATCCTGGGAACTATCGACCTATTAGCCTGACGAGCCTGGTCTGCAAGGCCATGGAACATATCATCATGGAGCTCATAAAAGACATTGGTAACCTCCAAACTCTGGATCCCACCCAGTTCGGGTTTGTGAAAGGCAGATCATGCCTCCTGAACCTGATCGACTTCTTTGAGGCAGTCACCAAAGATGTAGATGAGGGTAAGGTGGTTCACACAGCCTATCTTGACCTCGCCAAGGCTTTTGACACCATCCCCCATTCTGGAATTGTAGCTAAACTCACTAAACTAGGTATAAATCCCTATGTTACAAGATGGGTTGCCAACTGGTTCACTGACAGAACCCACACTGTAAAAGTTGCAGACTCCAAATCTGACCTCAAAGCAGTGACAAGTGGAGTACCACAAGGTTCCGTCCTGGGACCTCTCCTGTTTGGTATCTACTTCTCTGAAGTACAGGCTAACACAGAAGGCCTCTGGCTAACAAAGTTCGCAGATGACTGCAAACTAGGAGCCATAGTCAAGTCCCCAAATGATGTGGACATTATACATAAGGGTCTCGCTGAGACAGGTGCCTGGTGTCAGAGCCGTGGCCTCAAGCTCAGTGAAAAAATGTTTAGTGTCATCCCCTTTGGTAAAAACTCTGTACCTATAAACTATCACATAGGCAGCAATCTACCTAACACCGAATGCGTGATAAGAAACCTTGGGATCCAGGTGGACAGTAGTCTCTCCTTTGATAGTCACATCACCACAGTAGTCAGGAAGTCCTTCTACGTGGCACACAGGGTTGCCAGACGTCCCTATTTGGGCGGGACTGTCCCGAGATCAGCAGCCTGATCCCAAGTCCCGCCCTGCTGGTTTAAATCCCGGCCAGCCTCCGCTTTGTTTGTTTTTTTTTTTTTTTTGATTGTCCCGTATACCTGGCATACGGGCCAATCAAAAATTGCTAAACACGGAGCTTCTTGTGTTCCGCATTAAACACGAGAAGCTCCGTGTTATTGGCCCATATGCCAGTATACAAACCAATCAAAAATCGCTAAACACGGAGCTACTTGTGTTGAATGCGAAACTGCAATGCATTAAACACGAGAAGCTCCGTGTTTAGTGCAGAGTTACTGAGTGAGCTCAGTTCTTTAATGTGGAACTGTGTTCCGCATTAAAGACCTTTTTTTTTTTTTTTTTTTTTGGTCTTCAGTCGCCGAAGACCTTTTTTTTTTGGTCTTCACTTGTCGTGAGAGACCTTCTTTTTTTTTTTTGTCCCTACCTGGAGGTCTGGAAATCTGGCAACCCTGGTGGCACACCTCATCATAAAAAGGTTCTAAAAAAAGGTCATTATTCCCTTCTACTCTACACTCATTAGACCCATTATAGAGTACAACGCCCCTTTTGGAGTGTACCTCACAAGACATCTGCAGCAGCGGGAAAGGCCACAGAAGTACCTCACAAAGGGGATTACTGGCCTCAAACAAATGCCCTACACTGACCACCTCAAAAAACTCCAGCTTTACTCCGTAGCATATCACCTACTCTGAGGTGATCACTGCCTAACATATAAAGCTATGTCAAACCCAGAGCTGTTGGACATGCTACACCTAAAGAAATCCCAATCCCTCCAAGCTACACGCTCTCGGGTCCTAAACCTTGTCACCACAATAAACAGGACATGCTGGAGGGATAGATTCCTGTCCCAGAGACTTCCCATACTCTGGAACAGGCTACCCATCTATGTCAAGCAAAATTCTTCATTAGCACTCTTCAAGAAAAATCTTGATGAGTGGCTGGGAAATGGGAAATTCACCCCGGGGATCACTTCTGTGTCTCTGCTCGACAGTGGCACAGGAAAATAACTTTCTTGGGTGGCATAAGCCAGGGATTCTTGTTGGCTAGGCTTACGTAGGCCCTTGGACCAATAGCCTAGTACCTACCTATGAACCTATGCTGTCTCAACATCAGAGATGCTCTGTGAAAGAGGAGAGTTTGTTGAATGTTGACTTTCATTGAAATTTGTTTTGTACTTGTATCCTTCCATTTTTGCTTCCGTCCATAGACAAATGAAGCAGTAACATGGCAGACAATCATATTAACAGCTGCTGCTAGTGTATTACATGGATGTTCAAACAACAGTTTAGTTACGAATGTTATTTTAAACAAGAGCAGCATACCATCAACTGGGTTGTTCACCACATACACATCAATTAAGACAAGAAAGGGGATTTCTAAGAAGTAATAAAAACATGGAAACACTGCTGTCATAACAAGACCTGATCATAGCAAGAAAACAAAAGAGGGTGCATTCTGAAGGATGCCTTTTAGTTTCTACAGCATGTTTGTACCTAGAAGCCAGGGTAGTCTTGTGAATCTGGCCACTGTAAATTAAAAGAAGTGAAGTACTAAAATTGTATATGAATTTCTGCAGGATATACATTCTGGTCAGCATGGCATGAGAACATATCTGGGGCAACCCCAAAGCAGTATGTGGTTAAGCGACTTGCTCAGAGTCCCACAATAGGCAAATGGAGGCTTTGGGAATCCAACCAAGGACTGCTGCAAGGTCTTGATATAACAGTACATGGTCTCAAATCTAACAGGTAAAATGGAAGCTGCATCTGAAACGTAAATAGTCATCTAGCTAGAATAATATTTATTGAGAAGTAAAAATGACTGCACTCCATTTTGTACAGGTTTATAGGACAATACCTCAACACCCAGTGCATAGCAGTCAATTAATTAAAGCTTGGAAGACTGAATAGACAATCTAATATTTGTTTGTTTGTTTTTTCTGTAGAGGATGCACATCTGCCATGCTCCCATTGCATGGTGTTTGCCCCCTGCAGACTTCTGTCTACTTCCAAGTCAGCAAACTTTAGCATGATTTAAAAATCTTCATTGCTTTGACCATTAAGTTTCTAGGCTAGATCAAACGGGCATTACGGAGTCAAGAATTAAAAGACTGCATGCCACCCTGCAGAGTGATAGACTGTGATTAAAACTCAAAGGGTGATGACTGCAATTCCAGTCATATCCTGTATATTGTGAGTTTGATGCCAAGAAGTTCACCTTCAGAGTAAACTAAAGCTCAACAGGTGAATCTTGGCATCCATGTCAGGAATACAAAGTAAAAAGACTTTTAATCAGCGACCCCAGTCATAATTCTTTGTAGTGCATGGAGTATTACTAGCTCCATGTATTACCAGCTATAGAAAAAAGTGTAGGAACACAGTGCTTTGTCACTTTGAAAGCCATGAAACACTTCATACTGCCGAAACACACCAGTAGAGAGAAACAAAAATGTTCATCTGAGAAATTGATGGCTTTAAACGTGGCCAGAATGAAGTATGTGACCGTTTAAAAATCTGTGAGCTTCTGACACTGTTTTGTGCTACTGATAGACTCTAGCATGAGACCTGACCTTAGCAGTACTTAGGGGTGCTTAATAAAAGCTTGGTAAGCACATTTCTGACATCAGAAAAGGGCTTAACAAGCCTGTCTTTTTCTCATTTGTGGAGCATGATTCCAGCATCCCATGATCCCATGCACTGCAGTAAAATTCCAGTTTCATGAGCTTGACATTCTAGAACCATGGTGGCCTTTGCAACCAAAGGAAATTCAAAAAAAAAACCTTCAAATTCTAGCCAGTAGATAGATGAATCAATGGCAAAAAAAGAAAAATAATGTCCGGGCCTAGCTGCTAAACAAATGGCTTAAGAAAAGCTGCTGCATGTTGTACTTTTAGGTAGAATAAATTATGTAATAATAACAGCTCAGAATAGTGCAGGGGCATTAATAATGTAGGGAAGAGCAAGCTGAGATAAGAAACTTTTTTTTTTTTTAATTTTGTGGCTTTTGTCCAGAGATCTGATAAAGAAAATGTCCATCTTCAGTAACCTTTAGGACCTGCAGCACACAAGGATCACTTGGGTAATGAAACCTTCCCAGACTTTCAGCTTCTCCCACATTCCCCAATTGTCTCTTGGTAATACCTATTTCCTTCTCTCGCTCTCTCAAAAAAAAAAAGTAAAAAATAAGATAAAATAAAGTAAAACGAGGCAAGGCTAAACAACATGACACCAAGCTGTTATCATCATTTTTTTACTATTGCTTTAAGGTTTCTCATCGTACGCTGTAGGTAGTTCTTCCTTTCCTTGTCTAATGTATCTCTGCCTGCCTACCTGTAGACTTTTTTTCTTCCTACACTTTTGCAAGTAATACCCCTTTGCCATCTTCGGCCTTGACCGATCCTTGTCTCTTTTTGTGATAACGTATATCATAAAGCAAACTCCTGTTGTTGGCCGACACAACAAATGGTTGTATAGTCTAGGACTAGCTTTGCATGCATTTTATCAACATTGTAAAGTAGCATCCTCAAAACACTATCCTCCTAAGAGGCTTTCCATGTTGGAAGCTGCCGGCTGAAGCTCTCCTTCACCATCTGATTATTTTCTTTATTTTGTTCTTAAGTCTAAACAAATGCCAGCATTGTTCAAGTAAAGAGAGCCATTAAAGTTTTAAAAAGTTTGATTCTGTATTTATTGATAGTTTCTTAGCACTCCATAATGATGGTTTAAATCATCCAAGGTTTTTTTCTATACTTGCCTCCTTTTCTTCTCAGGGTTTGGGTTCCTCCCAACTCCCTTTGCTGAAAGTGCTCATTAAAAAACCTGCACAGGAAATTTCAACTCTTTTGCTAAGATTCCTTCTTTTAATAGTGTGAAATCCATTGCTGACAACTCAGTAGTCATTCATATACATCCTGACGCTGACACTTCCCATTTTATGCTATTCTACATTGCATTGCATTTTGATGATTGCAGTTTGTGGGTGGTTCCCATCAAAATGTTAAGGAGAGAACCCCATCTAGAATGCCTACATCTGTCCTAAATGTCCTGTAACTCCAGGGGTTAGTTCTGTCAACTCCTGCAGTTGCCATTTTTTTAACAGCTCTGGTGAATCTAGTATCAGTTATCCTGATTTTTGGATTTGATATCTACTCCACATGCATCGATTGTGCCTCATCTTCCACTGACATTAGTGGGGCGGCCATCAGTTCACCTGATGCTGCTCTGTCTGGCATTGGTCTTTTCCTTGTCTGCCTTCCCAGCATCTGCTTGTCCTGTATTGGTGTATCTGACATCAACAGTTCTAATATCTAATGTTTTCTTTGGTTGTTCTGGCTTCTACATTCCAGGCAATGGTTTTGCAGATGTCAGTTGTACCAGTATAGGTAAATCCATAAAAGGCAGTCCTAAATGCCATTAATTCTCATTCTGTTGTCTGTGCCTTCCAGGTAAGACCACTGCATTTGCTCTTACCACATTCCCATCTTGCCACACCTCTTCCTCCTTTTCTGGCCTATTCTGTTAGGTATCCTTTGACTGATTCTCAGCTGGGTCCCTCAGTGTCCGTTAACAGATTGTTGATGTCCTTTCACTTGGAAAATGCCCATTCAGCCATTCAAGGAAGCCTTTAAAATGTATATGCAGGACACCTCATTTAGGAGCTGGTTATTGATTCTCCCATTAAGAACATTGAAATGTGGGTGGAACCTTCCTCTCCATCATCATCATATGATGACCCCCAAATTGTGGCATTTAATGCAGCTTATTCAGCAGTGGGATGGCTGTCCTGCAGAGCTGTTTGTCATTTTATGCATTGTTCTGCAGTTATTAGATGGGTTGTAATTTCTCTGCCTTGTGCATAGAATTGAACTGAATAGCTTGGCAAAGCTACTATGGACACTGATAATATCCACATCTCCAGACTGACCCCAGGCCTTTGACATGTCTGCCTGCACCTAAGAGAAAAAGAATTGTTACATTATTTATTTTTATTATTATTGTTTTTTTTTTTTTAATCACTAGATCATCCATCTTAAAACTGTATTTGTGGAACTGGACTGGACTGCTGGCTTATTGGTGTGGTTCTTTTAGTTAAGCATTTTATACAAAAGGTTTTTTTTTTTTATTTAACTGGTTGTCTGGCTCTTTATTATTGTTATTTCTTCATTTGGTAGGTTTGCTAATTGTTGCTATAAAAGTCCTGAATTAGATTCCACTGTAGGTTTTCTTGTAAAATTATGTTGTACACATACAGCATTTATGTGTGTGTGTGTGTCTCTGTGTGTGCAAGTGAGCACACACTATATATAAAGCATCAACTTCAGCTTCACTTCTTTTTTAATTTTTGTGATCTTTTTGAGTGCTTCTCCAAGTTTATTGCGTAATATTTCCATTTCAGACTTATAAAGTTACAAGCAGTTGATTTGCAGCTTATTATTCCATTTACCGCATCTCTAGTAAAATGCACTGTGATAGTAATACATTTTTGGTTAACAGAAGCCATCGGCTTAATTTCACACCTTATCACTCAGACAAGTCACAGAGCTCACAGAGTGTACTTGTAAGCATACAACACATATTCATACGGCAGCATTATGCCAGCTAATAGACTGTGACTCATAGTGTGTTTACATATGACAATGAAGGCACGTGCTTCCCCATTGATATTTATAGAGGGAAATGTTCCATTTCCATTCATAGCATGGATATGTATATATGAACAGGAAGTATTATTCAGGCTTCTGAATAAAACTGGAAACATTTAAATTATATTATTTGAACTGTTGCAAATTGTTGCAACATTTCCACCGGAGGAATGAGTATTATTAATGTGTTCATCATTCACAGTCTAGACTCTGTGGAAAAATTAAGAAAGACAGCTGTGTGAATGCTGCTTCCATAGTGACATATACTCAAAGCTGTCCCAACTATTGTTTTTTTTTATAGTGAGCAAAGCCCCCCCCCCCCCCACCCTGTATGTAGGGGATCTTGCTGCAGCACCTTCTTAATATAATCGGCTTAACTAAAGTATTGATAATTCTAAATGTAAATGAAGGTCCCTACCTGAATAAGACAAATATGTATTTGCTATGGACAATACTTGCTATATTTAAGAAATGCATAACCAGGAGGTGGATTTCAAATACACCCCCGACCTTGGAAGAATTCTACAGTCTACTAAAGACAACTGCATCGATGGAAATAAAAATCAAAGAACTACGAATCTATCCCAGGCCACTGGTAAATAATCCTTGGAAGAAAGTTATATCTTTGTTGGACACACTGCAATAATCAATATTGTATCTCTGATAACTGACCTGTTAATTCTATATTTAATAACATACAGTGTATATAATTGTAAGTCAGGCTATTGTAAATATTGTATATAGTTGTTTAAAATGATATTTAAAAATATTATGTAAATGTTATTTTAATTGAAAATAAAAAAAATATTTGAGAAAAAAAAAAGAAATACATGGTGAGCAAATTGGTATAATTAAGGACATGATTTTTTGAGCTGTGATACAGAACTGGAATTGCCTAGATATAATAAGGCCTTACAGGATTTAATTCTCATGACTGCCAAAAATAGTTACTAGAAAATGGAAATCAAAGTCTAAACCATCTGTACCAGAAGTAGTGAATTTAGTAATGGGGATAAAACAACTGGTAGTGGGATATTTAGAAAAGGGTAGGAGCAAATTACATAGAAAAAAATGGCAATTGTGGGAAAAATACATGCCTGATAATGTTTTTATGGAGGAATGAGGGTTAAGGGAAGGCAGGAATTGAATGAGTTTACAATGTTTGACTGACAATGACTGGATAGATAAGTGACATAATGTTTGCAACTGTAAATATGTCAATATAGTTTGTTTTCATTTATGTAAATGTATGATTACCTATAAGTGACAATTTAATAAAGGTGTTTCTAATTTTAAAAAATTAATATAATCGGCTCGGGTCATTGTATCTTTTAGCAAAGAAGATTAATTCCTCCATGCGGTGTAGCCTTGGCTCTTACACCAGGGCACTTATATCACACTTGCCTGTCACTCAGCAGTGACCCAAGCCAGTAGGCTACTCTACATCATTTAGAGCTGTGAAACGGGTTAAAATGCGACAATTAAATGCTGTCAGCACATGCCATCGCAGGTACCTTACCTGATTGGTGTCATCCAGGTCAAAGACTTGTTTAATACCTAGATAAAGCAGACTGTATAATGTATTATACAGAATGTTGGAGTATCTTGAAATTGTAGGAATCATAAAGTATAATTACCTTGCTTATTAAATTAAAACAATTACATTTCATAGCCACTGCTTTTAGTTTCAGAGTGGTTTGATTAAACAAAATATTTAGAAATGGTTTTAAATGCCTCTAATGTCTTCGCAGAAAAGCAATTGAATAAAGTATTTGTACTCCATCCAGGTCAATTTCTCAAAAAAGAAGTGACTGAACACTAGAAGGCTGATATGTGTTGGGGTGGTGGCGGTCATTTTGCTGAACAATGCAACTTACAGCAAAGGGACACAACTTGGATGTATGAAGAATGCTGTTTTGCCAAAAATGCTGGAAGCTCATTTGTACCGAGATAACTGTAAAAGTAATTATTTTTGTTTCACCAAGTACTAACCATCTCTGAGCTGGCTATTTAAAGTAGATAGGCTGTTCTACACATCCATGGGACGGAATCAAAGCTTTCGTGCTTCTACCAGTTCTGAGATAACTGCATCCTACAGAAAATATAACTGCAACTCTTTTTTATAACTATATTTATTGCAATTTGTCAAGAAGAAGTTCTAAAGTATGCATATCATGTAATCTGACAGATTAATTATGCATGAAACAATATTTACAAAATCTGCTAGAAATTTTTCCTTACTTGCAAAGCAAAAGCTGCATTCAGAAGAAGTTAAATGCATTTTAACCTAATTCTAGACCTATTACATGTAAACTAAAAATAAAAAGTTATAGATACTTTATAATAGACTCTGTGACATAACAGTAAGACCTCAAGATTGTATGAAGGTATCTCAAAATCATAAGAAGAAAGGAAAGACATTTCCTTTTCTGATGACTATACATAACCCTACTACACATTCGGCTCAGATGTATCTGAACAGTGATAGCAATAGGGAAAGGGTTTTTGTAAGGCCTGTACTTTATGGTCAGGAGCAGGGTGAGGGTTGGCGTTAGACCACTTTACTGAGGTGGACATGGGGGCTTCACTACACAAGACAGCTCAAAGACTCGCAATGTGTATACACACACACACACACACACACACACACACACACACACACACACACACACATACATACATACACACACACACACACACATATACATACATACATACATACA
Organism: Protopterus annectens; assembly: GCF_019279795.1. NCBI lineage: Eukaryota > Metazoa > Chordata > Ceratodontiformes > Protopteridae > Protopterus > Protopterus annectens. Next base: position 1,330,345,150 of record NC_056737.1, read on the forward strand.
TACACACACACACACACACACACACACACACACACACACACATATACATACATACATACATACACACACATATACACACACACATATACATACATACATACATACACACACACATATACATACATACACACACACACACACACACACACATACATACATACACACACACACACACACACACACACATACACACACACATACATACACACATACATACATACATACACACACACACACACACACACACACACAGACATATTAAATTTAACCCTTAACACTCTCACTCCCATACACATTAAATCTACTACCTTATGTAACCCTTACCCTAACCCTAAAACACTCCTACTTACACACAGACTCCCTGCCCCATCACTTACCTTTCTCGACCAGCCAGAACTTGGCCAAGTTTATGTTCACACAAATGGTCCTTTACTCCTTGTATATCGACCAAGTCAGCTGTAGCCATATAGATACACACATATATACGTATATACATACATATGCATATATATATATATATCGAGAGAGTTACTGACCCCTTTTTCAAGACTGCTGCAGTAGCGGAGAGTTGTCTGTGCTTCTTGAAGTGGACTATGTTAGCTATGTGAGACCATATGGACCTTTGTCAGACTCAGCCCAGAAGTGATGTCTGTAAGTAACCAAAGTAGTTTTTTTTTTTTTTTTTAAGAAGACTACTTCTAATAGACAGTAATTGCCAATATAACAGGTTTACTGGAGTCCTAGTTTGCTTGGCATTCAGTCTACTATTTCCTGTGCTAAGGGCCTGCACTCAGTCTATATATTTCTCTCACTTGAGGGTGTATTATTTTCCCTGTTTATTCACCTTGAAAATGTTATTTGGCCTTACAAAGTTATTGCACCTTGACCAACTCATGGCTGTGTTATACAGCTAGGACAGCCATGTTATTAGAAAGGCAAACACTGTGTCACAAGATAATACTGCTGTCCTGCTCTCCGACTTAACAGCACCACTCCGTGTTTCTTCTCATTTCCTTTTGTGTTATGACTGCTTTATTAGTTACTCTGCTGTGCAGAAGATTTACTGTAATTTTTCACCGCTAACTTCTACCTTTAACCTTGGACTCTAAAGTCTCTGTTCATCACATGTGGTAGTGTTAGTACTTAATGAGAAACTCCGCGTATGTTGTTTTCTAGCTAATTTAGTTATGAAGGAAAAGATGGCTTTCTGAAGTATCAGTACTATGTTCATGTTTTGCTTTTCATGATTCGCTCTTGTCATCATGGGTAGCATTTACCTCCTCCTAAAGTCTTCTTTCTTGCGATATTTATTGGATGTGGACTATTTCTAATATGTTTTGACAGTCAAGGAGTGCTCATTATCAAGAGCAGATAGAATAAACATGGATTGCAATTGCTACCATTTAATAATAAAGCCTGCAGCTGTCCTTTTTCCCTCACTCCCCAAGAAAGAGACCTTCACCTTAGGGATCTATGTTTCTCAGTATTTCTTAACAAAAGGACCCTTCAGAAACTCTGTCAGTGTCACATTCATTCACAGTTAGAATTCCTAAAGGATTGTCATGTCCAGCAAAATCTTAGACTTTTCACATACAAATTCCAATTTGTATCATAGTGCAAAAATTTCTAAAGGTCTTAACATTGTCCAGCTTTGTGTGTGTGTGTGTGTGTGTGTGTGTGTGTGTGTGTGTGTGTGTGTGTGTGTGTGTGTGTGTGTTTGTTTGTTTTTATTTGCTAGTCTGATAGGCCCATTGAATCAAAAGGTCTCTTTTCAAAGATGACTGCCTGCAAAGCTGGCTTGCTCAGTCACAGAGGTTTGCAAGTGTAATTTGAGGGAATCATTGCAGGTAATCTTATGCCAGCTATGGCCTGCTTAAAGCATAAGTTCATGCAGAGAATCCTGATATTCTAGCTATCTCAGAAAAATGGCTAAAAAACAAGTGTTATACCCTGTGTCTGTCTAAATGTCAGGTGCAAATAAGTTATTTATTTTATTTATTTAACATTTGTTTACTGGGAAACTCTGACTGGGACAGAGCCCATTTTCAGAGGAGGCCCGGGAAGAAATGCTCCCTCTTTGGAATGTGGGAGGAAAGAAGAGCAAATCCATGTGAACACTTGGAGGACATCACACAGAAAGCATCCCAGCCGAGAACCAAACTAGAGAACCTCTTGCTGTGAGGGGACAACATTAACAGCTGCACCACAGCGCCGCTAAATGTATACAAGAGGGATGGGTTTGTCGAAATGGTTAAAGTCTTCTCCTTATAAACACAAAGTATAGGATTTGATTCTGACTTCAGGTTATGGGCTAAGCTTAAAATGGCCCTTCAGGGCAGTTAGCCTAGTATTCACCTATGAACCTATAAGTGGTATGTGTGTTTGTGTGTGTGTGTGTGTGTGTGTGTGTGTGTGTGTGCGCGCGCTGGGGGGGATCTTTTTATCAAAATACATCTTCCTGCTTTTTTTCTAGGTTTTAATTTCCTAGTCTGTTGAGTATAGCCCAACTTTTGGTTGACACTTTAGTCCTCATTGCTGGCCAACTTAGTCATTTGTCTAACTTATATATGCTGGCCTCTGGATTCTCTCATTCACCACTGCTGTTGGAGGATTTAAAGGTAAGAGTTCATAGTTCAACTGTTACAGTTTTAAGTGACCTAAATTTAATTTGGTATTGTGCCACTGCCCTTCTATCTGACTGGTACCTAGCATAGCTTTGAACTCGTTACTCATTATAATCTTCTGACAAAAAAAATGTATTTATTGGTTACAGATACCCCTAATAAATGCTTTGCCGTATGACTACCTCATAATTTAATTAGCATTCATTACCCAGTTATCTCCTGGTGGTTCTTTAAGAGAATCCAGCCTTTTTAAATAATAGTGTCTGGTCCATCTGACTCCCAGCTAATAAAGCTACTGCTGCTGTAAGAGTTATTGCAACTGGATTTGACTTCAGTTCTCTCTCTTGATTGTCAATGTGCTATGAAAAATATAAGGAAATATTTTCCTGTTACCAAAAGAAAGTTCAGAGGTGTTCATTCACCTGGGATCACAAGGTAACTTAAGCTCCATATGAAATTTAGAGATGTTGCCAGGATAAGGTAAAAAATATCACTGTAACTCTGATGATGAGAACTTTATAAGATTAAAAAAAGAATTCTAAGTTCCATACCTAGAGACCTAAATCAGAATATTCAAGATGAAAGCTAAAATGTTTGCGTCTAAAATTAAAAAGATACTAGTTTTTTATTCAGTCTATAATCTGCCTTTCACGTGCTATAAATTGAAGTTTGTGGTAATCCTGGCAGCTGATAGGTTACTTGAACTGTTTTTATTCCTAGCCACTCGTCTCATTTCTCATCCCCTATTGCTACGCCTAACTTCAACAGGAATACAAGCTAATATGACCCACAGCTGACCGTAGGTTTACTTATATCCAAATCAAAGTTTTGGTTTGTTTGCTCTGAAATACAACTAGGATATTGCAAGATACCTTAAATGAGTGGATCTTTTGTATTCCTATTGCCACACCTTGTGAGCCCGCAACTGTCCTGTGTTTTCCACATAAGTGTCTTAAACTTAATCCCAAGTTCTACTTAAAAAAATACAAGTAAAGACATACTTGATGAGCTTTTACCCTTTTCTGCCATAAAGACTGGGATTGCTGATGCACTTTATCTTACGTTTCTTAAAATGGCTGCCTGTTTTATAGCTATGGCTCTCACTTGTTGTCAGTGACACTGTTTCTGTGGTTGCAAGCACACTAATTATATCGCGCCTGAAGAGATTCCATCTTTATAATGCCACTGGATTTTTAAATGTACCTCTAATACAGTCATCCTCAGCAGATTCTTATAAATACTATGGTATCACATTTCTATACATCACTGCAGTAACATGGGTAAGCTCAGGTAGCAGGTGTCTGTTTTTAAACTTTGATGTGCTTTTGATGTGTTAGATTTGTCACTGTTATTGGAGACTTTATAGGGTCTAGACTTTACTGACGGTTCTATTAAGTGTTTTTAAGGATTGTCTTATTGATAGAATTAAGTACTAGTTAGTTAAGTGTTTTCTCTGATATGGGCAAAAAAAAGGTAGAGGTCCCTCTAGGACTAATTTCAGAATTACTCCTTCTTCCTTCTTAATAACAGTCTCTTTAATGGCTGTATGTCTAAATTGCATCCTCTGTGCTAATAATCTGGGAATGGTCCCTCATGGGCACAATATTCCTGACAGTAACTCTGCAATACAATGTATATTACATTAGATTTGGATCTGACTCTTATACAAAAACAGTAAGCCTATATGCTTCTTCTTGGCATGGGTAAGTTGTTACCTGGATACCTATCTTCTTGACATGGTTAAGTTGTTACCCGCATATCTATCTTAGCATGGTTAAGTTGTTACCTGGATGTCTATCTTCTTGGCATGGTTAAGTTGTTACCCGGATGTCTATCTTCTTGGCATGGTTAAGTTGTTACCCTGATATCTATCTTCTTGGCATGGTTAAGCTGTTACCTGGATGTCTATCTTCTTGGCATGGTTAAGTTGTTACCCAGATGTCTATCTTCTTGGCATGGTTAAGTTGTTACCTGGATGTCTATCTTCTTGGCATGGTTAGGTTGTTACCCGGATATCTATCTTCTTGGCATGGTTAAGCTGTTACCTGGATGTCTATCTTCTTGGCATGGTTAGGTTGTTACCCGGATGTCTATCTTCTTGGCATGGTTTAAGTTGTTACCTAGATGTCTATTACACAGCATTACTGACCTTATGAGTGTTGCAGTACTACCCACTTCAAATACCTTCATATGTGGATAGATGACACCTTAACATTGATCATCAAATTGATATCTTGCTAGCCAGTCTTCATAGGTAAACCCCGTTGCATCTCATGATCAAGATCCCTTCCTCAGCAAAGCCAGAGAAGCAGTTGCCAGCCATTTTTTCATCTGTAAATTGGAATATGCACTCCCTCTCTTTCTATGGTCTTGCAGACATAATGCCCTTAAATTACAAAAATATTTCAATAAAATGTGAACACAGAACACTTTTTCAGTTACTGTCTGCTATTACTTAATGGGCAACATTTTTTCTGTTTGTTAACTTAATCACAGTTTAATGTATCGTAATAACTCTCAGGTTAGGATTCAAAACTGAAGGGTTTGTTGGAAGTCATAGGACTACGTTTACTATTAACAAGATAGAAAAGACATTTCTCTAATTTTAGGAACTGCAACTTTGAATGTGTTATCTTTCAATAAAAGAAATCAGTTCTGAAGTGCAGCATTTAAAGCAGTTTACTATTCCACCTGTAGGGATAAACTACCCACATATATTTTAGACATAGTGGCTAACTTCCAGGATTCCATCACTCAGTAATCATTTAAACCATGGTACCTTTTTATTTTAAGTTGAATTTAAGGTGAATAACCATACACTGTGTTGTTCGTAGTTTATATATACTTTGATATTTTACAATAATGTGTAGATTTTGCAGTTTAATACTTAATGTGATACATTTGCTTGTCACACGTAATTGTACATTATTTCATATATAACTTTAAATCTGTATTTGTTAGTACTCAAAGTAATATGATGGCTTGACGAATTATATTGTAATTTATGTCATCTAACAGGCATTATTATTTGTGTTGATTGGATTGCTATTCTTCTAATCTGAGTCATGGCTGAAATGGGTCCTTGGATCAGACATCCCACTAAGTTAACAAACAGCTATTCAAACAGATACACAGACAGTCCAAAAAAAACAATATAATCTTAACAGCTCAACAGAAGACCAGTTTAATTTGCAGTCAGGGAAAGACTACATCCATCCCTCATGTATGTGTGTATACATTCAAAGACACACACTTATCAGCAATCGCATGTCCAGTTCAATGCTGTGGCTGCAAGAAAATGTCCTCCCAGTGAAAAGCAAGTGCAGGTTTATTTGAATACTGTAAATAAATAATTCCTGCCCCTTATGCAACTGCTATGTAGTCTTATCTAGTGCATCACTTGTGATCCTGGGTCTGCTAATGCCATCTCTTAAAATGATATAATCATTTATTAATTGGGTAAGTGAACCAACCCTACTGGACCCTTTTCCATTACAAACCAGAAAATGAATAGTAATAAATAGTAAGTAAGTACAGTCTAAAGATAGGACTACAGCTAGGATAAAAGTAATAAATAGTAGTAAATAGTAAGTACAGTCTAAAGATATGACTACAGCTAGGATACAAGTAATTAATAGAAAGTAACTAAAGTCTAAAGATAGGACTACAGCTAGGATAAAAGTACTAAATAGTAATAAATAGAAAATAAGTACAGTCTAAAGATAGGACTACAGCTAGGATAAAAGTACTAAATAGTAATAATAGTAAGTAAGTACAGTCTAAAGATAGGACCAAAGCTAGGATAAAAGTAATAAATAGTAAGTAAGTACAATCTAAGGATAGGACTAAAGCTAAGACAGTCTAAAGATAGGACCAAAGCTAGGATAAAAGTAATAAATAGTAAGTAAGTACAATCTAAGGATAGGACTAAAGCTAAGATAGAAGTAATAAATAGTAAGTAAGTACAGTCTAAGGATAGGACTAAAGCTACGATAGAAGCAATAAATAGTAAGTAACTACAGTCTAAAGATTGGACTATAGCTAGAATAAAAGTAATAAAAAGTAATAAATAGTAAGTAAGTACATTCTAAAGATAGGACTACAGCTAGGATAAAAGTACTAAAAAGTAATAAATGGTAAGTAAGTACAGTCTAAAGATTGGACTACAGCTAGGATAAAAGTAATACAAAGTAATAAATAGTAAGTACAGTCTAAAGATAGGACTACAGCTAGGATTAAAGTACTAAAAAGTAATAAATCGTAAGTAAGTACAGTAAAGATGGGACTACAGCTAAGATAAAAGTAATACAAAGTAATAAATAGTAAGTACAGTCTAAAGATTGGACTACAGCTAGGATAAAAGTAATAAATATTAAGTAAGTACAGTCTAAGGATAGGACTAAAGCTACAATAGAAGTAATGCATAGTAATAAATAGTAAGCAAGTACAGTCTAAAGATAGGACTAAAGCTAGGATAAAAGTAATAAATAGTAAAAGTAAGTACAGTAAAGATAGGTCTAAAGCTACAATAGAAGTAATAAATAGTAAGTAAGTAAGTACAGTCTAAGGATAGGACTAAAGCTATGATACAAGTAATAAATAGTAAGTAACTACAGCCTAAAGATGGGACTAAAGCTAGGATAAAAGTAATAAATAGTAAGTAAGTACAGTCTAAAGATAGGACTAAAGCTATGATAGAAGTAATAAATAGTAAGTAACTACAGCCTAAAGATGGGACTAAAGCTACAATAGAAGTAATAAATAGTAAGTAAGTAAGTACAGTCTAAGGATAGGACTAAAGCTTGGATAAAAGTAATAAAGAGTAAATCTAAAGATAGGACTAAAGCTACGATAGAAGTAATAAATAGTAAGTAAGTACAATCAAAAGATTGGACTACAGCTGGGATAAAAGTAATACAAAGTAATAAATAGTAAGTAAGTACAGTCTAAAGATAGGACTACAGCTAGGATAAAAGTACTAAAAAGTAATAAATAGTAAGTAAGTACAGTCTAAGGACAGGACTAAAGCTACGATAGAAGTAATAAATAGTAAGTAAATACAGTCTAAAGATAGGACTACAGCTAGGATAAAAGTACTAAATAGTAATAAATAGTAAGCAAGTACAGTCTAAAGATTGGACTACAGCTAGGATAAAAGTAATAAATAGTAAGTAAGTACAGTCTAAGGATAGGACTAAAGCTATGATAGAAGTAATAAGTAATAAATAGTACAGTCTAAAGATAGGACTAAAGCTAGGATAAAAGTAATAAATAGTAAGTACAGTCTAAAGATAGGACTAAAGCTACGATAGAAGTAATAAATAGTAAGTAAGTACAGTCTAAGGATAGGACTAAATCTACGATAGAAGCAATAAGTAGTAAGTAACTACAGTCTAAAGATAGGACTAAAGCTAGGATAGAAGTAATAAATAGTAAGTAAGTACAGTCTAAAGATAGGACTAAAGCTATGATAGAAGTAATAAATAGTAAGTAAGTAAGTACAGTCTAAAGATAGGACTAAAGCTGCAATAGAAGTAATAAATAGTAAGTAAGTACAGTCTAAGGATAGGACTAAAGCTACAATAGAAGTAATAAATAGTAAGTAACTACAGTCTAAAGATAGGACTAAAGCTAGGATAAAAGTAATAAATAGTAAGTGACTACAGTCTAAAGATAGGACTAAAGCTAAGATAAAAGTAATTAATAATAAGTACAGTTTAAGGATAGGACTAAAGCATGGATAAAAGTAATAAATAGTTGACTTTCCCGGTCAACAAATGATAAATAAATAAAAAAATAAAAGTAACTACAGTCTAAAGATAGGACTAAAGCCGGGATAAAAGTAATAAATAGTAAGTGACTACAGTCTAAAGATGGGACTAAAGCTAGGATAAAAGTAGTAAATAGTAAGTACAGTCTAAGGATAGGACTAAAGCTTGGATAAAAGTAATAAATAGTAAGTCTAAAGATAGGACTAAATCTACGATAGAAGTAATAAATAGTAAGTACAGTCTAAGATAGGACTAAAGCTACGATAAAAGTAATAAATAGTAAGTAAGTTAAAGATCGGACTAAAGCTATGATAGAAGTAATAAATAGGAAGTACAGTCTAAGGATAGGACTAAAGCTAGGATAAAAGTAATAAATAGTAAGTGCAGTCTAAGGATATGACTAAAACTACAATAGAAGTAACAAATAGTAAGTAAGTACAGTCTAAGGATAGGACTAAAGCTACGATAGAAGTAATAAATAGTAAGTAAGTACAATCAAAAGATTGGACTACAGCTAGGATAAAAGTAATAAAAAGTAATAAATAGTAAGTACAGTCTAAAGATAGGACTACAGCTAGAACAAAAGTACTAAAAAGTAATAAATAGTAAGTAAGTACAGTCTAAGGATAGGACTAAAGCTACGATAGAAGTAATAAATAGTAAGTAAATACAGTCTAAAGATAGGACTACAGCTAGGATAAAAGTACTAAATAGTAATAAATAGTAAGCAAGTACAGTCTAAAGATTGGACTACAGCTAGGATAAAAGTAATAAATAGTAAGTAAGTACAGTCTAAGGATAGGACTAAAGCTATGATAGAAGTAATAAGTAATAAATAGTACAGTCTAAAGATAGGACTAAAGCTAGGATAAAAGTAATAAACAGTTAGTACAGTCTAAAGATAGGACTAAAGCTATGATAGAAGTAATAAATAGTAAGTAAGTACAGTCTAAGGATAGGACTAAAGCTACGATAGAAGCAATAAGTAGTAAGTAACTACAGTCTAAAAAGAGGACTAAAGCTAGGATAGAAGTAATAAATAGTAAGTAAGTACAGTCTAAAGATAGGACTAAAGCTACGATAGAAGTAATAAATAGTAAGTAAGTACAGTCTAAGGATAGGACTAAAGCTACAATAGAAGTAATAAATAGTAAGTAACTACAGTCTAAAGATAGGACTAAAGCTAGGATAAAAGTAATAAATAGTAAGTGACTACAGTCTAAAGATAGGACTAAAGCTAAGATAAAAGTAATTAATAATAAGTACAGTTTAAGGATAGGACTAAAGCTTGGATAAAAGTAATAAATAGTTGACTTTCCCGGTCAACAAATGATAAATAAATAAAAAAATAAAAGTAACTACAGTCTAAAGATAGGACTAAAGCCGGGATAAAAGTAATAAATAGTAAGTGACTACAGTCTAAAGATGGGACTAAAGCTAGGATAAAAGTAGTAAATAGTAAGTACAGTCTAAGGATAGGACTAAAGCTTGGATAAAAGTAATACATAGTAAGTCTAAAGATAGGACTAAATCTACGATAGAAGTAATAAATAGTAAGTACAGTCTAAGATAGGACTAAAGCTACGATAAAAGTAATAAATAGTAAGTACAGTCTAAGGATATGACTAAAACTACAATAGAAGTAACAAATAGTAAGTAAGTACAGTCTAAGGATAGGACTAAAGCTACGATAGAAGTAATAAATAGTAAGTAAGTACAGTCTAAGGATAGGACTAAAGCTTGGATAACAGTAATAAATAGTAAATACAGTCTAAGGATAGGACTAAAGCTAGGATAAAAACTGCCATACACTAGTAGGAGATGAGCCAGAAAATAATTGTTTATATAGGTACTATTTTAATAATTTTACATTAAATGGATAATATTTTCCTTTGTGAACCTGTGACATTTTTATAATTAAAAAATATAAAGTCTGTATCATAGCATTGCAGGTTTGTTCTCATTCCTACCCCAGCATGTGATAATACCATGGGATGTCAAAAAGGTCAGTTTCAGTGATCATCCTAGTGACAGCAGTGAGCATGTAATCCTCAAGGCTCAGACAATGAAATGTATAAAACTGTGTTTTATTCTCCAGCTTCTTCATATTAAATTGAACAAGTCACTTTCCTATCCCCAGGGTGTATCCATTCTCCCACCCCCCTGTGTATCACAAATCTCCTGATGACACAATTGAGTATCTTATCTGCAAGTAACTGAAGTAAAACTCCCCATCCACCCACTACAGTCTCCTCACAGTCATCACAACACATACCACCTGTACTGAGATCCCTGTACGTAAAGCTGTTAGATTCAAAGAAGTGAAAGCTCTCTTCTCTCAGTTAGCTCTCATCAGGGACTCAAACCCAAGGCCTCCAGCATACCACACTGGTGTCATTGCCACTGAACCATTAACAGCCTCTAAAAAGATAGGTGTTGAGTTTTCTCTTAAGAGCCTTAACCTTTCAACTAGGACCCCTCCCTGCATGGTGATTAAGATCAAATAACAAACATACGCGTTTGCGCACACACACACACGCACAGCAAGCACTCTACATAGGAACTGTCAGAATCAGAGAAGTGAAAGGTTAGCATTATCTTTCATTTGGGACTCAAACCCAAGACCTCCAACATACTATGTCGAGGTCAGTGTCACTGGGCCAACAATATTCTCCTTTCACTTCTGCGATTCTTACAATATCTAGGCAGAAAGCTTTCAGTTTATTTGTGTGCATTTCTAATTTTATATAAAGTTGTTTATTTAAATGTTTAGTAGCAGTGCTGTCTACCTACAGTCACATTTGTCTTCACTGCTGTTCTGTGGCAATAGTTGTGTTTTTTGAAATAACTTTATAACTCCTGGGCAAGCAGAAAGCACTTACACATGGCTGTTGTAGTAATAAAATATGTTGTTATGCTCTTTGATATAGCTATTGGTAGTTAAAAATCATGCTTGTGCTGTTCAATGCATCTGTTTATTTGGTACCATGTACTGTTATGCTTGAGGTGACATGTTTTGCACTCCTGTGCCTTTAACGTCCAGAACTGCTACATATTTCTTATGTGGTCATGTAGACCAAGATGAACACTGAAAACCCAAATGATTCAGACAGCATTTGGGATATATATTTTTTTAACTAATCCGTTTTATCTTTGCCTGTATACAGTTCTGATAGACAGATGTCAGTATGGATGGTGCATGGCTCTTTACTGGATTGGGATTCCATATATTGTCTGTACTGGTGCCACTGTACAACTTTCTAGTGCTTTTCATATGTAACTGAAGTAGTCATGGAGCTAAGACTTGTAAGACCTTTGTAGCCCTAACTAATGCAGTAGTAACCAGGAGAGAATCAAATGATCAAGGCGGGGATTTTTGTTTTGGGAGAGGAGATGAGACATGAAAATGTGCTACAAGTACCTTATGGGATAATATATTATAAGCTTTACCTGGAAGTAATTAGAATTAGTATCTAGCTGCAGCACAGGATGGTTGTAGTGAAACATCGATTGTATTCATTACCATTTGTATTTCGATAGGCTCTTTATAACTGTCTGAAGGGTCTTCAAGGTTCGGGGTCCTGCTTCTTGCATTGCATTTCTCACATTTTTAAGAAAGGCTGTTCCCATCTGTAGTACAAGATTGATGCTGTGAAAGTAGCTGGGCCAAACAATGACTATTCTCTATGAAACACACTACTGATACTCACGGAACCCACTGCAAGTAACAGAACAGCAACTGTTTTCTTCCTTCGCTGAAGCAGCCTGGCACTTTATCCAGCTTGATCTCTTTCCAGCACCCACCCTGGGGCTGATGGTAACCAGTGGTGAGCTATTCCTGTTGTATTTTAAGGAAATGAATGAAGGAAAGTGTTTGCCCTAATGTTCAGACATGGTGATGCACTAAATTAATTAGTCATGACAGCAAGAACCACGTAGCATCTTTTGGCAGTAGCTGCCGAGCTACAGAGTATTCCTTTTAACTCACTAAGTTGTTTGCTTTTGTGACCCACAAAACAAAGTGAGCAGTCGAGAAAGATGAATAACTGCACAGTCCTGCCAGGAATCAAGCTGTGTTGTCAGATTTGTGAGGCTGATTGGTTAACTGTGTTGTCGAATTTAATTCTGAAGCCATAATTTAAGACTTCCGGACCTTCATATGAACATAGAGTTAGAAAAGCATGAGTGTGTGTGTGTGTGTGTGTGTGTGTGTGTGTGTGTGTGTGTGTGTGTGTGTGTGTGTGTGTGTGTGTGTGTATATATATGTACGTGTGGGTGTGTGTGTATGTACGTGTGTGTGTGTGTGTGTGTGTGTGTGTATGTATGTACGTGTGTGTATGTGAGTGTGTATGTATGTACATGGGTGTATGTACGTGTGTGTGTGTGTATATGTATGTACGTGTGTGTGTATGTACGTGTGTGTGTGTGTATATGTATGTACGTGTGTGTGTATGTACGTGTGTGTGTATGCATGCATGTACGTGTGTGTGTGTATGTACGTGTGTGTGTATGCATGCATGTACATGCGTGTGTGTATGTATGCATGTACGTGTGTGTGTGTATGTATGTGTGTGTGTATGTATGAATGCATGCATGTACATGTGTGTGTGTGTGTGTGTGTGTGTGTGTATATATGTATGTATATACGTGTGTGTGTGTGTGTGTGTGTGTGTGTATATATGTATGTATGTACGTGTGTGTGTGTGTCTGTGTGTATATATGTATGTATGTACGTGTGTGTGTGTGTGTCTGTGTGTGTATATGTATGTATGTACATGTGTGTGTATGTATACATGTACGTGTGTGTGTGTGTGTGTGTGTGTGTGTGTGTGTGTGTGTGTACGTGTGCGTGTATGTACGTGTGTGTGTGTATGCATGTACATGTGTGTGTGTGTGTGTGTGTGTGTGTGTGTGTGTGTGTGTGAGAGCGCATTTGTCTATATCTGTGTGTGCATGTCTGTTTGTCTAGCTATCTATCTATATGTGTGTGTATGTACATGTGTGTGTGTATGTACGCGTGTGTGTATAGCTATATATGTGTGTGTGTGTGTGTGTGTGTGTGTGTGTGTGTGTGTGTGTGTGTGTGTGTGTGTGTGTGTGTATATGTACGCGCGCGTGTATGCATGTACATGTGTGTGTATGTGTGTGTGTGTGTGTGAGAGCACGTTTGTCTATCTATATGTGTGTGTGTGCGTGTCTGTTTGTCTAGCTGTCTGTCTATATATGTGTGTGTGTGTTTGTGTAGCTATCTGTCTATATATGTGTTAGCTATCTATCTATATATGTGTGTGTGTGTGTATGTGTACATGTGTGTGCGTTTGTCTATATGTGTGTGTGTCTGTCTAGCTATCTATCCATATGTGTGTGTGTGTGTCTAGCTATCTGTCTATATATGTGTGTGTGTGTATACATGTGTGCGCGCGCGTGTCTGTCTAGCTATATATGTGCGTGTGTGTGTGTCTATATATCTGTGTGTGTGTGTGTGTGTGTGTGTGTGTGTGTGTGTGTGTATATGCGTGCATGTGTGTGTGTGTGTATATGCGTGCATGTGTGTGTGTGTGTATATGCGTGCATGTGTGTGTGTGTGTGTGTGTGTATGTGTGTGTGTCTATATATCTGTGTGTGCGTGTGTAAGACAATTGTCTCCATTTTCTGAAAATAAAGGATTTCTTGGGTAAGGAAACCATTCTATATACTGAAGCTCTGTTCTCCCTCATTGTTCAGATTGTCTTTAAAGTAAAAGTAGACCTTTAAGTCATGATGGTAACTAAGCTTTGCTTGGTTTGCTTAGAACATTTTTAATTCAGAGATTGTAGACTACAATTTATGTTGGCCATAAAAGGACCAGCAA